>NC_056728.1:278418373-278490873 GCF_019279795.1 Protopterus annectens
CTGCCCAAGGGCATTTATAAGCCTAGCCAGAATGTGCTGGCTTTTGCCACCCCCTTAGATTATTTCCCTGTGCCTCTGTCCAGCAGAGCCATTAGTTCCCTGCACCACTATCCAGCAGGGCCATTAGTTCCCTGCGCCACTGTCCAACAGAACCAGTGCAGTGATCCCCAGGGTAAATTTTCTGTTTCCCATCCACTCGGCAAGGTTTCTCTTGAAGAGTGTTAGTGAGGGGCTTTGGTTGATGTATATTAGAATCCTGTTCCAAAGCATGGGGAGTCTCTGGGATAGGAATCTATCCCTCCAGCATGTCCTATTTATCGTTGTGGTGAGGTTTATATCTGTAGAGCGTGTGGCTCTCTGGGATTTGTTTTTTTTTAGGTAGAGCATGTCCATCAATTCTGGGTTGGACATGGCCTTGTATGTCAGGCAGAGATCACCTCTGAGTAAGCGGTATGCAACCAAGTACAGCTGGAGTTTCTTGAGTCGGGCTGCATAGGCCATCTGTTTGAGGCCAGTAATCCTCTTGGTGAGGTACTTTTGTGGCCTTTCCAGCTGTTGCAGTTGTCTTGTAAGGTACATCCCAAATGGGGCATTGTATTCTATGATGGGTCTAATGAGTGATGAGTAGAGAGGCACAATAACCTCTTTTGTTCTAGATGCGAACCCTTTTGTGATTGGGTGGGCCACATAGAAGGATTTTCTAACCACCTTGGCAATATGATTATCAAAGGAGAGATTACTATCTACTTGGATCCCCAGATCCCTTATTACATTTTCTGCATTTAGGGGACTACCACCTATGTGGTAGTTCGCGGGTACTTTGTTTTTTCCAAAGGGGATGACCATGCGCTTTTTGGCATTTAGCTTGAGCCCATAATTTTGACACCAGGTATCTGTCTCAGTGAGACCCATCTGGAGGGTTTCTGTATCAACCGGAGAATAAATTATGGCCACTAGTTTGCAGTCGTCTGCTAACTTGGTCAGCCATAGTCCTTCTATGCTTGCCTGTACCTCTGAGAAGTATATACCAAACAGGAGGGGACCTAGGACTGAGCCCTGGGGGACGCCACTTGTAACCGGTTTAGAGTCGGACATAGAGCCTGCAACTCTCACCATGTGGGTTCTATCCATGAGCCAGTTGGCAACCCATCTCGTGACGTAGGGGTTTATGTTCAAGCTGGTGAGCTTGTCTATAATACTATAATGGGGAATGGTGTCAAAAGCCTTTGCGAGGTCTAGGTAGGCTGTGTAGACCTCCTTTCCCTCATCGAATGCCTTGGTAATCTTCTCAAAGAAGTCCACCAGGTTTAGGAGGCATGATTTGCCCTTAACAAAACCAAACTGGGTAGGGTCCGAGGTTTGGAGGTTCCCAATGTCTCTGTTAATGAGTTCCATGATGATGCGTTCCATAGCCTTGCAGACCAGGATAGTCAAGCTTATAGGGCGATAGTTCCTGGGGTCTGTTGTGGCTCCACCTTTGTGGAACGGGATAACTGTTGCTGTGTGCCAGTCTGTGGGTATGTAGTCCGTAGAGAGGCTGAGTTTGAACAGTGTGTTTAGGTGAGGGGTTAGTTCATTTTGGAGCTCTTGTAAGACACAGCCTGGGACCCCGTCCAGTCCCATTGAAGCTGTGTTTTTGTTTTTGGATAGTACTGTTTTAACCTGTGTATCGGTGACTGACAAGGGCCTACATTCTTCTGGTATGGTTATGGGCCCTTTAGGGGGTGAGAGGCGGGTGAAGTTTGCACTAAACCTGTCTGCCAGAATGTTTGCAATATCAGTAAGTTCAGTGTATTTTGTGCCATTCTGCACTAACTCAGAGCAGATCTGAGAGTTTCCACTTAGGTTCTTGACATAGCTAAAGAACGCTTTGTGGTTATCTTTGGAGTCATTGGCAATTTTTCTTTCAAAACTAGCCTTGGATGATTTAATGAGGGATCGTAGTTTCTTGCTGATACTGATCAGGGATGTCTTTCCTTCTTGGGATTTTACTCTTTTCTGTACTAGTTTCCTCCTTCTGTTGTATAGCTTGTTTATGGCCTGGGTCCACCAGACTGGTTTCCTTTTCTTGGAGGAGTTTTATCTCCTTTACAAAACTGAATATTTCAGTTATGGTTGGTTTAGATACAGATTTCCATTTTCTAGCAATTGCTTTTCTTTGGCAGGCAGTATCAGTAAGCTTGGTAGTGATTTACTCTTACTATGTCTAGACAATTCAAATCTTATATCCTAGCTCAAAAGAATAATTTCCTTAGTTACAATCATTTGTTCTGTAATATTTCTGACAAAGTACTCTGTAGGAAAGTTTTAAAATCTGCCATCTCATTGCATACCAAAAATACGTTCCCAGTTACCCTTCTATCTTTCCCAAGGCAGCTTTAATATTTGCTGTCTATATGTCAAAAAATTATCTGAAGTTTGCTTGGTTTATAAAAATACATATATATAAAAATATTATTAAGGGACAGGGCATGAGGATGTCCAGGCTTAATAATGATGAGAAAAAGTTTATGGGAGCAATATGCAACCTTAGAAGGGAATTTTTAGATAGGGTCTATGCCAGAAATGAGATTAATAAGTCCTTTGACTTGAATAATATTGACAGACAAGCAAAAGGTAAACCTTATTTTTTGGATAAAAGAGAAGACAGTAGCTTTGTAAGAGAAAGATTTGGAAAATGACAAACTTGGGGTATCCCTTTTTTATTCTTCAGATGTTAATGCTGTTTGTAACATTATGAAAAATAATTGCCATATCTTAAAAACTGATGAGACGATTAAAGGTATAATGGGTGAGGGACCTAGGTTTTGCTTCAGAAATAAGAAATCATTGAAGCTTCTTTTATGTTATAAGGTAAACCAAAGACATCTGTATAGTCTCAACGTATGGGTAAATATAGCTGTAGATCATATAGTCCCTGTTCATTTATAGAAAAAGGGAATACTTTTGTTCACCCTACAACTAAGAGACTATATATGTTTACTTTCTATGATGATTGCACTATTCAGAACCTAGTATATTTAGCCATATGCAGCTTATGCCCTGATTGGGGGCAAAATGAATCATTCCCTTCATGAGCGTATACGTCAACATCAGGATGAGATATGGTAGGCTGATAACAAGAATACACTGGCTAAACATTCTGTTTCAAGAGGTCAGGATCATATTTTCTCTTTTTTAGTGTTGCAGATAGTATAACAAGATTTGAGGATGGGAGATCTAGGAAATAGAACTGAAGCATGTGAGCTAAAATGGATTATTAAGTTACAGGCTGAAAACGGCTTTGGATTAAACAAAACTGTGCCTTTAATTCTGCATCTGAGATCATGCGATTTGTTTAAGTAATCTCAAATGATTACTGTTTTAAAATTGTATATATATTGTATATGCTTGTTTCAAGGTTTTATGGTCTGATGAAGAGTCCTTTGAGATGTGAAAGCGCTTACCTACTCTATTAAAAGTTTTTATACATTTTACAAGCCGTGTTGTTAGCTTCTTCTGTTTATATTTTTTGCATTTGGAAGTTTTATTGTTACAGAGAAGTTGACTTGCCTGTGTTCAGTGATTATTGCTGCTGCCATAAATATGATGAAAGTTAATTGTTTCTCCCAAAATTCTCTTAAGCTCAACAATAGTAGTTTTACATGGAATATAAATATATGCAAGTGTAATCCTACTTCCCTGCCAATAACCTCGTATTATTACAAATCTACCATTATTGCCTTTCTTTCTTTTTTGTCACTATTGGAGCCCTACTTGCAATCAGGACTATTACCCCCTTTTCCTTTGTCCCTGATGCTCTATTGAATATTCATTCTGAAGTCCATCCTTTGCCGAATTCAAATGCTCATTTTTAGCCAAATGTGTCTCCTACAACATATTTGCACCCTATACTTCTTAATATATTACTGTACTGTTTAATTTTTTGTCCATAATTGCAGTGCCATTAACATTCCATTTTAAAATTGATAAGCCATCATTCTGATAAGCTATTACTTTCACATATTTTTCATGAATCTTCTTTTGAATATATGTTTCTAATTTCCAACTTACATGTACACCTTAATGCTTGGCAGGCTGATCTTGTATGTATTTAATGCTTATCATCTCTGAACATGTCATATTTTCACAGACTTTTTGCTTTAATAAGAACACTCAAAAAACAAGGAACTATATATATTTCAAACTCCCAACCACATTTAAAGGAAAACTCAACCTTCTCTAACAGTTTAACTCAACTCTTAGAATGTTTTTCTCCCTACAATATGGTTCCAGCATTGTGAAGAAACCAGAAACCTGCTTATATTATATCAAACTTTCATTTCAATCCTTGGAATCAAATGAAGGGAAAGCCCACCCACTTTTTTTAGCTCAACTTCTCACATACTTTGCAGAGGAAATTTTCTCCACCTGCATTACATAATGCAGACACAGAGAAATCTGTAGTTCACCCTGTCATGTACTGCTAACAAGCTTAAACTGGCAGTTAGCTCTGCTGATGTAAGGATCTCAGCAGCTGCTACAAAAAGACAGAGAGCTGTGAACGTGTTTTCCACTGTCTTTATTACAGAGAGGAAGACAGCAGTCCTGATTTGGGTAGTTCTGTCCTGAGGGGCATGAAGCATGATAAATGTGTTGATACTTTACAAGAAAAAAATATTTTCTGATTTTTTTCTCACAATATCACATAAATCTTTGGTACTGCATTTAAGTCATCTTACTATATTTTCTGTAATTGCAACAGTTTTATAGAAAGTGTTAGGCTTATACACAGAACTACAGATGTTATGCTCAAGGAATATGTTTTAATGAGGTGGCCAGTATACTATAATATAAATCAAGAGACAACAATGCAACATAAGTGGGGAAAATGTAATGCATGAAGGCATTTTCCCTCAGTTTAAAAACTCCCCTAACAAAAATTCAAGAACAGATTTTTGAACTTTTTTACTGTGCTTATAAAATACTTTTGAGCAAAATCAGCAAGCAAATTAGTACACTTCTCCAACATTCAGTTGTTGTTGTTGTTGTTGTGTCTTTCAGCTTTTCCCGGTTAGGGATATGTTTTAATGAGGTGACCAGTATACTATAATATAAATCAAGAGACAACAATGCAACATAAGTGGGGAAAATGTAATGCATGAAGGCATTTTCCCTCAGTTTAAAAACTCCCCTAACAAAAATTCAAGAACAGATTTTTGAACTTTTTTACTGTGCTTATAAAATACTTTTGAGCAAAATCAGCAAGCAAATTAGTACACTTCTCCAACATTCAGTTGTTGTTGTTGTTGTGTCTTTCGGCTTTTCCCGGTTAGGGATCGCCACAGTGGAACTCCGGTCCACTAATGATTGGTAGTTGATTTTTACGTGCCGAGTTACCAGTCCTGATGCACAACCTTCAATGAAGGTACGTCCATTCACGCATGTCTCCACACAGAAGACGCTCTAGCTGAGAATCGAACCAGAGAGCGTCTTACTGTGAGGCGACAATGCTACCGCAGCACCACATTCAGTATAACAACAAAATCTTCCTACTGCTGCAGATGCTAATGAGTAGCAGAACATATCCTTTGAAGTGTTAACAGCTCTTGATGATTACATTGCTAGCTTTGACACCTAAGGATGAGTGTCGGGGTGGGTTTCTTAGTGTTCGTAACAAATAAATAAAAAACCACAATCCTTACAAAACCCTGGGATTTAGCTGCTTTCTTTGGCTAGAGCTGTAAAATTGCTCTGAATGACTTGTAACAGGCTCTGAGAGAAATGCATATGGTGGTCTTTCAGGAATAAAATGCAAGCATTCCTGCTACAGAAGGTTTGTAAGATGCATGTGATTCTTACTGTTGCCACTGTGTCTTAATAGACTAGGAAAATGTCATCATTTCCTTATTTCTAGCATGCATAATATGAAGGGAACTTGAAATGTATTTTGGGAAGGAGACAAGAAAGCACTAAAGCAAGATTGCATTAAGGTCCCATTCTCAGCCAATTTGTGGAAAATGCATTAAAATTTTATAAGAAGCACACAGAGTTATTTTATTGTCTCTTCCAAGGTAGAGTGTTTTTTTAAATCACAGCAAACCAATAAAGCTATATACACTTTCCAAAAAAAGAAGTAACCTCTGCATATAAGGGCATTTCCTCCAAATGGACAACTACACCCACAGGCATACTTAGTCTAAAGTTAGGTTTAATCATGCTGGACGTTGATGCTAGAGCCTACAATCCCTCTTGTATAGATACCATCTGCCTTTTTCTTTTCTCTAGTTCCCTTACAGATGTGAAAAACAGCTTCCATGCTCTCAGTTAAATGATTTTTATCCTTAACAAAAATGCACTAGTTACCCGTAAATTAATAAACTAAATCATGCACTGTAATATTTAAAATTTAAATACTAAAGTTGCTAAGGATGAAAATACTTGCAAATATACCTACTTCTCTAAGTACAAAACTTTCATTTATTTTTACTGAACTGCTTGCCAGTTCCCCTTCAAATCCTAATAATCATATTTCTTATACAAATGCATCAGGGCACATAATTGAATCATTTCTTGATTAATGGCCTGCAACTGCAGACTTACCATCTCCATCTGCTAGCAGTTGTTGATGGGGAAAAAAGAACAGCCACTAGCTTTACAAATGCAAGAAACAGTTTTTTTTCAAATACTGGAAAATTATCATTTTGCATGCTTTATATTTTCTAGCCTGTTTTCTTAGAAAAAAAATCCCTTGTCTGCAGCATAAAATAAGAACATTAATCTATACTTTTACCGGTATAAAACAGGGGAATGATTATACTTCAATACACATATAACATGATCAGTACACTTTTACATCTCCCCAGCAGCCCAAGACCATAACATTATATTGTTTATTACAGCCTTTTTATCCTGATATAGTATAAACCCTAGATATATTACAGTCAAGAAAAAGTACATTTTAACTTTAATATCACTAACATAAACAGCAGTCACTGATGAGACCCCCATCTCACTTTAAAATACGTATGTGTCCTATACATAAATATTATATGATACAACAAGCAGTTTACTTCAATATCATTATTATACTCATTTTACTAAGAACAAAAATCCTTTTTTATTACTTATAGTAATATCTTCATCCCCTTTATTGCCCTTCTAAACATTAATGACATAGTAGAAATTACGCTTTAGAGAACTCCCATCAGTTTAGCATAGCTAATAAACATCCATTCCTTTCTTACTCATTTCTTCTTGCATATGCATGGGCCTCATTTTCAAACTGCATCTTATGGAAATTACATTTTACAAATTGTGTAACAAATGGTGTATTTCCTACATTCACATTATTGCTGGCCTTCTAACTCATCACCTTGACCACATAACAATAGTTTGTGGTTCAAGTCCAATGCTCTTGCAATTTTTCTAGTTAGCTCCAAGTTTCTGCTACACAGACATTTTCTATTAGAACAATGGGAAATGCTTTACTGGCAAGTTCTGACTATGGCTTTGTTATTATCAGATAATGAAAAGCAAAATATCCTACAACTCGCTGACTCACTCTTTTCTGGGTAAATGTTTATTTTCTCCTTAGATTATTCTGCATCCCAAAATGTTTTTGATGCTCCAGGAAAACATATTTTAAAAACAGCTGGATGCAGAAACTTGAATCCCAAATCTGCCTCTCATCATACAATGATTTCTTGGAAAAACTTACTTCTCTTTTGCCTGGTGTACAGTGAATAATCATGTTCCATAATACTCTGGTGATTTTCCCTTCTGCCACAATTATATCAGTAGCTACTCTTTCTGCTAGTATGACTGCATCTTTACTAATATATTGTAGGCCTAATCTGCTTTCTCATGGCTACATTTGGAGCATACACATGATGTGCCTCTTCCATTAACAAATCTTACTGTGGAATACCAGTCCAGTTGCTTATTTATACTTACAGAAAATAAATGCAATCTGCACCATACAGTTTCTCTTGTATAGCAGAAATTCTCAGGTATTCTCTATGTGCTCTGTTTTCTAACTATACTATTTTTTTAAACTTTTTTTCTTGAGAAGCCCCATATTCAGCCAGTCTTTCCTTCATTTCAGCAACATAATTTTGAAATGCTATCATCTTTTCTTAATAGCGGCTTAAAGCTTATTCAGTTCTTTCTAGATTTTTGCCATTTGACTTCATGTATGTTTATATGTTCATTGTACAATACTCAGACACTTGGGCCATTGAGGGAAACTGGACCCCTAAAAGATTAATTATATACCCAATCTCCCTTCCATTCATCAAGGTTGCTTGTGAAACCATTCAGTGAAAGAGACTTGTGTATATAGCATGGTAATTTGTTACAAAGAATTGGGATTTTTTGTGTTATGTCTGATCCTGTTATGCTTTTTCTATAACGTTTGCATTATACTTGTAATTAGAATGTTAATTGGTCTTAGTGCTAGCAGTGACATCTAAAGTCACAGTAACCAATAAAATATCATTATTCAATGTATCATAAGCTACAATTAGCTTAGTATTAAAATAACAATAGTGAATAGTGAAGAGACTCAGCCTTTTACTTCTCTCATTATAACTGAGATTTAATTGAAAACATTATTGTGTTCCAAGATTGGCCTATTGAATGTTTTATATAACTGAATCAAATACAGATAATCTGTTAAGGTAATATTTCTAAGAAGTATAGCTACTTGCCTTATAGCTTTTGAAACAACTGAGACCATACCTCTCAACTGTCCAGATTTTTGCAGACTGCCCAGATTTTTGCCTCATATTTTTGACCCATTTTTCATAAAGTTGGAATTTTCTGGCAAATTAGTGGCAATCACTAAAGCTTGACATTAGAAAATAATGACAGACACATGAGTTTAGACTTCATACCCTTCAGAAAATTCATGTTAATTCAAAACCTGTTATTCTATCAAATTTCTAAGTTTGCAAGAGCAATATTTAAAAATTGACCCTATTTTTGTGCATTTGTCCCACTTTTATTTATGGCTTTGTCCAGATTTCTTGCTCTAAGAGGTTGAGAGGTATGACTGAGACTACTTGTTTCAAAAAATATAAATCCAGAGTAGTTAATATGCTCAAATCATTATATGATTCCACCTCAGTTATCTTGACACCTTGTATAAAGACTTTCAATTAATGCAGTTGCCAAAAATCATTGTATTGCCTTTATTTATACTAAAATTTATGCCAAAGCTGCTAGCCATTTGATGATTTCAGTCAAATAATTATTAATGTCCTCAAAATCATGTCTACTAGTAATTACAAAACCCAGTTTACAGTCATTGGTGTGATATTGAGCCAATAAAATCTGTTCATAGGAAATGTAGAAAAAACAATATTACTTGAATATTAATATTAATTAATATTAATGGATCCCAAACCAATCCTTGTATAACACCATTCAACACTGGTAGTGGGTTGGAATGATTCCTCCAGTGTCTCACTTATTTTAAATACTTTGGAATACATTTGATTTATTTTTTCACCAAATTACTGGAAGCCATCTCCTGTACCAATGCTGAAACTTGATCTGCTTTTTAATGAACATTTGCAAGATTCTTCCACAGCAGAGTTTATTTTCATTTTCTAGCTGATTTTCTCTTTCTCAAGATTTCTTTTTTGCTGACACCCAAGTAGTGTAGTGAATAATCTGTAACTGAATTTTACCCAGATAGATAGCTTTTACTGTCTTTTTTCCACAATTTCTGCTTTCACATTGTGAGAGCTCTAATCAATCAACTGTTAAGTATACGGCCATCTTGGAACTTCCAAGACACCACAGTCTTAACCATTTGTTAATTAACTTAGTGTTGTACCTCAGTGAGGATAAGTATAAAGTCATTAAGAAAATAATCTCAAAAGAGATTTGTATAGTCGGTGTAAATGTTTTGTTCACTGAGAGGATAGTGACACAGACAATCCATCTATAGTTTCATAATAAAACAATAATGATTAAGCTACATTTTACAAATGTTTGCCTCCTTTAACACCTACCATTTTATGTGCATGGGAGTAAGATCATAAAACTCCTTTATTTATTCAGTTTTCTAAGGTTAGCATTAGTCATTTTAAGTACAGGGTTATCATTTGCAGTACTTTTCTGGGAGGGATTAACAGTTAAAAGTCAAACCAATACCACAAACTGTAGAAAAACAAAAAATGTAGGACAAAACATTTCAAAACTCAAGAATATTCAGCTATTCAGCCCTATAACAGAAAAACAAGACACAGTGCCACACTGAGGAATTAAAGTAAAGCACTTTTCATCTGGTGCAATGATCAAACTTCTTCAGACAATCAAGGTTCAATCAGGGTTTACAGCAGTGAAAGGTTTGAACAACATAAATTTTGAATTCTAAGTGCATTAAACATTGTGGGGCAAAGTATTTAACAACGGTAATGTTTAATTTCTGATTCTTTATTATTTTTAAAGTATTTAGTATGATGTTTTACTTTTGTAGTTGTTTCTAATTTATATTTTAAATTTTACAGTTGTTATTTATGATTATAGATGTGTCTGTTGCTTTTAGTACTAGAAAGTACTACATTAATTTTATTTTAGTGTTTCAAGTTGCAATTCATGTATATGATTAATTGCCTTTGTGTTGTATTGGTTAATTGTTTAATTAAAAGGTGGAGGGAGGAGTGTTCTTGTGAGGATATAAACCTAACTGTTTTTGTGCCTGCTGTTTTCTGTCTGAAGAAGTTTGATCATTGCACCAGACGAAAAGCGCTTTACTTCATTTCCTTAATGTGGCACTGTGTTTTGTTTTTCTATTAAAGGGCTGAATAGCTGAAGATTCTTGAGTTTTGAAGTTCTTTGCCCTGCATTTTTTGTTTTTCTAGGGATTAACAGTTCATTATATGGAGCTACAAGGATTGCATCACGAATATCATGGTAGGTTGGATCTAATACATCTACCATGAACACTTCAGTTTTTAGTAAAAGTGATTAATGGGGCAAACCTGAACATATCTTACATCTATCTATATCTGATGTGTCTGATAATTACAGTAAATTTCTTAACTCAAAAATATCACGCAAGTCATTATGAGTTGAATCATTGCTGCCAGTCCATTCATTACATTTGGATGAAACCATTTTCATCTGGTCATATGTCTTAAGATCTTAAGAACAAATGCCTGCGTCATAAAGATACAGTACATATAGTGGGAACAGACATTTTTGCTCTGCCAACTTTTTTTCCAAGTCCCAGTAAATGTTTGCATCTTTCATTAATAAGCCTAATTCTCCTTGTAATCCTCTTTTTCTAACTATTAATACTGTACTTTATACGCTGTGAAAAAAACGACCTTCAGAAAGGAATTCATTGACATTCCCCATCTCACAGGCCACTAGAAATACTCAAAGTATAGAATTTTTTAGGAAGTGTTAAAAAAAATAAATAAGCAAGCAATTAAATAAACATTCAGCACCTTAATTTATTAAAAATCTTCATTAAGTAATCTGTACAGTGTGCGTAGCTTGAGAGCTTGGAAGCTTCTGGATGCACAGAAAGGAAAGTGAATGGGGGAGAACAAATTTAAGATGGTTACTAAGTGCAAGTTCTTCAAGATGCAGGATTAACTACTGCTGCATAGGGACAGGAATCCTATGAGATGGGAAAGGTAGTGCAAGAGAGAGAACTAGTAAATCCACAGTCTGGGCTTTCTTTATACAACCCAAGTCATTAGTCTGTGATGTAAAACTAAATTAAGATAAGGTTAAGAATATTCACAAAATTAAAAAAAATATTCACTAAAATAAGGCACACTAGTAAGAATAATAGGACCACCACTGACAATCTGTCCCACCCCTTTGTCTGAGCATATTGCAATTGGCTTTCCATCCTATTGCTCTGCATGCAATGCCCACACTTCACCCTCCCCCTAGGATGGGCTCTCCTGTGCTCCCTGCCTCTTTGTCAATTGTCCATGCTGCTAATTGAACCTGGGTCGACTGGGCTGTAGTCAGGACTTTACCCCTCTATGCCATAAGTGACTTAATGTTATACTAACTCTTGATATTTAAACAAAACTGTAAAAGACTCCTTCAGGCTTCACTCGAGTTTTTTTTTTTTTTTTTTGTGACATTTAAGAATTTTAATTCAAAGAACTTATCCACAACAAACTAGGCATTAGTTCTTCATTGCATATAGGATTATTGCCCCTCTGTTTCCTGTAATTTCTTTAAAGGCTTCCTTGGCACTTTGAGGCTACAACAGACTAGCATGCATCTGTAAACACTGTGTTTATTACAAACCCATCATTCCAAAATAATACCAGCTGCAGGGCTAGAGATGACAAATGTGAACTTCTACATACATTGTGCATATGTCTTAGAATTAGCATTAATACAGGACTGTTATATAATGTCAGAGAGGGCAGTCAGCTGAGCACAATTTCTGTCTTTCTTTTCAGCGGATAGCCAAGGAGTATCGGACTTTCCATGAGTGTATCCTAATCCAGAGGGGTGGAAAGGAGGGAGAGCATAGGAGAATAAAATATTTTAGTGAAATATAATTACTTCTCTAGATCTAGCAAAACATCGGTATTAAGCGATCTAGGGAAGAAGAAAACTTCATTTTTGTAGCAATATATAATTATTGATGAAGATGCTATCATTAATCCATCTGATTATGTGTTACTTTAAGAGACTGATGTATCTGTACCACATGATGTAAGAAATATTTTTTTTCTTTTCAGGTTTATAGCATTATAAGCCACAGTCTCTGTATTAGCCAGCATTGTCATTTTATTAAAAACAGTGAGGTGACCATTCATATTATTAGAAAAGTTAATTGCTTTACTTTTTGTGGCTGTCCATCTCTGCAATTAAAAATAGCCCTGGTTAATGGAACAGAATGAGCCATGTTCCCATTAGGAAACCACAATGCATTGTTTTTCTCTTATAAATTTCTTCTTAAGATCAATGAATATTTTATTTTCCAGTATGAGGTTTCAGTAGTTTAGGTGCACTGATCACTATGTCTTTTTGAATTCAGTTTATATTTTCTTTATTTTCAATATTTGTTAATACTGTTTCTTATCTAGAAAATAAATAATTTTAAGCCAAGGCCCTGCATACTAAAGATGGGGTGTTTTCCAGACCTATTTAAACACTAATTCATCTTTATTAAAATCAGCAGTCACTAATTTATTTGCATAGGTTCATAGGTTAGTGCTACGCTATTGGCCCTAGGGCCTATACAACCCTAGCCATAACAATTCCCTGGTTATTTCGTCCCACAGTATTTACTTCCCTGGACCTCTGTCTAGCAGGGTGACTGACATGAACACACTAACAAGGTAGTAAATAAATCTCACCAACACATTCAGGGAGCATATTTAACAAAAAAGTAATTATTTGTATTTTTCAGCAGTTTCTGCATTTAAACCAAAGATCTTAATTCATAGCTTTTTAAAGTCCAATCTGGAACATGTTTCTTAAGCCTTGTCAGAGCTGTTGAACTTAAGCAGTATCTAAGCCAGCAAAAATGTCATTCTTTTGCTGATGCTGATATCTAGAGAGATAATCAACATCTGACTAAATTCATCTCCCTGAATCTGTTGGTGAGATTTATTTACTACCTTTTTAGTGTGTTCACAAGCTATTTACATTGTTCAATATTGTCCTTATATTAATTATGGCCTAAGTACAGATTTACCACTTAAACAACAACTGTGATTTATATTTCAAGGAGTTTGGGTGGAAGCAGCTGGTGTTTGTTGTTTGTCCCTGTTGTCAATAAAAGTATATTACACCACAGGTACCAGTTATGATTCAGTCATAGTTCATGGAAGTGTAAATGACCTGTGGATACCTCTCTAGATTATATGAAGACAGACATTATGGAGCTTTCAGACTATGTGTCTCAGGCTTGTGTGAGCCCGGCAATGAACAGCATAATACCTTCACCGAGGAGGATGTCACAATATGAGCAAAAAAATTATTGATTTCAGCAACAGGCTGTCTTTTTGGTGGCATTTTAAAGGGAACCAATATTTGTTAACTTGGGAGAACAGAGTTAACAGACCACATTGCCTTTCCAAGGATGGTCTGCACCTGTTCCCTCTAGGTTTTTGAATATTGACTAAAACTTTATCCACCCAGAGTGCCTTTTTAGGCAATGCCAAACTGGCAAACCTAATGACATAGCAAAATCAACTCAACTGAACCTCAAGTTGTTACTTGTCATTGCCAGGAGCCTAAATAAAAAATACTCCCACCAAGGCCTAGTCACATTTGAGAGTATAAGCATATATACAGTCACAGAGACATGGTTTAAAGTGTCAAAGAGTAGACCAGCAGTGCATGTTTTTGGTACCTTCCACACTTTTAGACCAGTAGCTGCACAGACAATGGTAAATAACAAGCATACCTCTAGGTTGGTCAAACAGGATGACACAATGGAATTACTCCACGTACAGATCACCATAGACAAAATCCTGTATGATATCATAGACAGCAATGCATACTTAGACCTACAGGAGACACTTACCATCCAACCTAACACCCTACTCATGGGAGACTCTAATTACCCCTATATAGACTAGGAATCCTACACAACTTTAAATCTACAGGCACAGAGATTCCTGGATTTCATAAATACAAACACTCTTAAACAAATAGTGAATACATCCACTGGAGGCTCCGACATACTGGACCTCATACTCACTGGACCTCATACTCACAAATATGGGAGAACACTGCACCACCCCCAATATCTTGTACTCCCTAGTAAGGTCTGAAATAAAAATCAACTTTGTAACCCCAGTAAAACCAGTAACTGTTAGGAACTATTCCAAAGCAAGCTACATTTTATTCATTTATGTTTTTTCACACTTCAGTGCCCCTCCAACCCCCAAAGATATAGCAGCCTACACTGAATTGCTCTCAGAAACTCTGTACAACTATGTCAGTGGCTGCATAGAGGCTACTGTACCAATCAGAAGTAAGCCCAGAACTAACCTTAGAAACAAACTGCCCAGATGGCATCTCAAATTAAACAGAATATACAACAAAAAGAAAAAAATTCTGGAAAAAATCAGTAAGGGTAGCTTCCATCAAGATAAAAACTCTCTCATCAAACTAAATATGCAGCTAAGATGGCTAATTAGGTCAAACAAAGCCAACTTTGAGGTCGTGATAGTCTCCCAGGTGAAAGATAACAATAAGGCATTCTTCAGCTATGTCAGAAACCTCAAGGCCAGCACACAATAATGTTCGGAACTGGTGGTTAATTATGTTACATTCACTGAACCTGTTAGTGTACAAATTCAGTTCCAGCTTTACTCCCCATCTCACCCTCAAACATAACCCCTCCAGCTATAACTTGTGAGCATGTACTGTCTGTGCTCACTAAAGCCAAGAACACAGTTTCAATGGGCTCCAATAACATCCTGGGATGCCTCCTGAACAGTCTAAAATATAATTTATCATGACCCCTGGCATGACTATTTAACTACAGTCTTAAAACAGGCTTTGCGCCACAAGAATGGAGGACTGCAACAGTCATCTCCCTTCATAAGGGAGGACCTTCAATAAATTCTGGAAACTACTGACCCATTGGTCTCACTAGTCTTATTTGCAAAGCCATGGAAAATTATTATGGAAATTGTCAACAAGGACATAGGAGATCTCCAGACACTGGATCCATCCTAGTCTGGCTTTGTCAAATGAAGGTCATGTTAACTTAACTTGGTGAATTTCTTTGAAAAAGTCACTAAGCCAATGGATGAGGGGAAAGCAGTGCATACTACCTACCTAGATATGTCTAAAGCATTTGATATAATATCCAGCACTGGCATTGTCAATAAGCTTATGGAACTAGGAATAAACACCTGTACTACATGGCGGATAGTTAGGTGGGTCATGGACATTTCTACAAAGAAGCTGGTCACCAGTGGATTCCCTCAGGGCTCTGCTGCTGGGCCCACTCCTCTTTAGTATCTACTTCTTGGAGATAAAAACTAATGTCAAAAGCCTCTGGCTGACCAAGTTCATAGATGATTGCAAACTTGGGGAAGTCATTGAATCCCTCCAAGATGAGAACACTCTTCAGGAAGGTCTAACACAGACAAACACTTGGTGCCCAAGCCATAGCTTAAAACTCAATGACAAGAAAGGCTTTATAGTACCTTTTGGGACGTTGAACAGCTTGGTAACTATGTTATCAATATAACACCCCTGGAAGTTGATTCACTAGTCAGGGATATGGGAACTCATGTAGATATCAATCTAACCTTGTATCAACATTTGTCCAAGGTAGTAAGAAAATCCTTCTATGTTGCTCAAATTTTAAGTAAGGGCATGGAATCTAGTTCCAGAGAGGTTATTGTACCACTGTACTTGGCCCTCATCAGACCCAACATAGAGAATAATCTCCCCTTCAGTATGTACCTGACACATGCAGCACCTGGAACTACTACCACAAGGTTTCTTTACAAAAATAATACAGGGAGTAAACACAGTGCCCTATACTGACCATTTCAAAGCCCTTTCTCACTACTTGGTATCATACAGGCTTCAGATAGGTGATCTTTGCCTGGTGTACAAGACATCCCTGGACCCTATTTTTATGAACCTTTGTACATCCACAAAACAAACAGGATTACAACTACAAGATCAAACGATCTAAATTTTGCTCGTGGCATAAATAGAACATGTTGGAGAAACAAATATGCTTTTCAGAGAATTCTCATTCTCTGGAACAGGCTCTCCATCCATGTAAAGCAGAGTTCCTCCCTAACCCTATTTACTACAACTTGGACCAATGGATAGGTCATTGGAAATTCACCACTGGTCTGGTACCTATGTGCTTGAGGGACAGTAAATCACCTGCTATATAAATCAAATTTGTAGATAACATTTGGGTTACACAGCTAGGCTTGTAAGGACCCTAGTGGGCATTAGCCTAGTATACACCTATGAATCTACGAAGGTATTTGCTTTGTACCTAGCCTATGCATTCTAGTGAGGGATTTCTCAGAGCTTTTGGAGTATTTATAATATCAGCCCTATTCCAAATTGCTAAAACCTGCTTTTGCTAAATACACTTACAGATTCATAACTGAAGACACCTACCTGTTTAAGGAAGAGACCACATCAGTAACCCTGTGGAAAACTGAGGTTCTCATATAAGATGGTATGCTAACAGTATTGAATAATAACACGTCCACCTATCCTCACATTTTGGTTTCAGCAATTTGTGTATGAGGGGAAACCAAAATCCTCAAAGCACAGACTATATATCTAAAAATACTGATGGGGAGAGGATGTTTCGTTGGTAATAAGCATAATACAGAAGTGCACCTGAAAAGTAATTGCTGTGGTAAGTAATATGTGGAAAAAGTACATTTTCAACTTCTTCATATACTGGCATAAAGAGGCTCGTGGAACACTGTCTCATCTTGGAAGCAGTTTCTGAAGGGGCGTGGTGATAGCCCTGGCATCAAACTCTACGTGAAGAGAAATGCATCTCCTAGGTCCACCCTTTTATTTCATTAGGTTAAAGGACTTTTTTCTACTGTCTCTCTACAACTACTTATTGCTTTTCAAAACAACTGGCCACCTCCACAAAGAGGCCAGTCACTAGCAGAGTCCCCCAGGGCTCGGCACCAGGCCTGCTCCTTTTTGGCATCTATTTCTCTGAAATGGAAGCAAATGTTGAAGGCTTATGGTTGACTAAGCTTGCAGATGATTGCAAGATGGGATTATCATTGACTCCCCTGCAGACACTAACATTCTTCAGAAAGTCTATCTCTGACTAACAAATGGTGCCAAAGCCATATTCTTAAACTCAATGCTAAGAAATGCATAATTGTACCCTTTGGGAAGTCAACCATCCTGGAAAATTACCATATTGATAAAATACCCCTAAAAGTTGACCAGTGATCAGGGATCTGGGTACGCACACATAGACAGTAGCTTTACCTTCGACCACCATATGGCAACAGTGGTGAGAAAATCCTTTTATGTTGCACAGTTTATAAGTAAGGGCATGGCATCTAGTTCCAAAGATGTCATTATCCTATTGTACTGCACCCTTATCAGACTAATCAAAGAGTACAATGCTCCCTTTGGTATATACCTGACCAGGCATATCCAGCAACTAGAGCGACCTCATAGGTTCCTTACAAAAAGAATACTAGGTATAGCAAACCTGCCTTATGCAGAATGCCCTAAAGTCTTTTCCCTACACTCAGTCCCCTATAGATTGCTGAGGGGTGATCTATGCCTGGCTTACAAGGCATCCGCAAACCCCACACTTATGAATCTCCGACATATTTGTAAATCAAAGAATACCAGAAATACAAGCTCTAGGAACCTGAATTTTGCCTGTGACTTAAACAGAACCTAAATCAAAGAATACCAGAAATACAAGCTCTAGGAACCTGAATTTTGCCTGTGACTTAAACAGAACCTAGACCAGTCGATGGAGAATAGGAAATTTACACTGGGCCTGGTACCCATGCCCCTTATGGACAGAGGTAGCTTATAAATGCCTGGTCCTCAATGTCCTGTTTGGATACAGGGCATTATTACCCTTTCAGGAAAACTTGGCTAGGCTTAGAAAGGCCCCCTGGGTCATGAGCCTAGTAACAATCTATGAATCTATGACTCTATGAATAAATTACCTGACTATGTTCAGTGTAAAACAATACACATTTATGTCAACAGCAGACTTCTCAGAATGCAATAATGCCAGGGATATACCCCTCTCCATTATGGAATTTGGAGTTATACTTCTGAGCAATTGTTAGTCTAATATTATGACAGAAAGCAGACCAGAAATCTCAGAGTTTGAAGTGGGCATTTGCATTTCTGGATAACTTGGCTGACCATCACTAAAAGTTAGAGACAACTAAGAAGTTTTACTTCTTAGATTTTTGGTTAGAAAAGGATATAGAATATATGATAGAGGTGCTTAAATGAAATTCTGATATCATTATAGAGGTGGAGGAATTCTCTTTTGTATCTAAGTATAAGCTATTTCTCTGAAAAAAAGTAAGTAAAAGGTTTCTAATAAGTATCCCATCACATGCGTTGCCAACATAAGAGTTTACCAAATGAGTAGCTTGACACAAACTAAGGCAATAGATTCAATGGAATTTAAAAACAAGGATGGGACTATCTATATTGTTTCTAGGTGGGGAAGGATTGCCAAGGGTAATGGAGGTGAAGGAACTACATAAAGAATCTCCCAGATGATGGAGAAGATGATTATTTACTTATTGATATATATATATATATATATATATATATATATATATATATATATATATATATATATATATATATATGTGTGGGTCTACTTCATAACATTGAAATTTCATAACGTTGAATTTCATAACATTGAGACCAAAACATCTAAATCACAAAACACTGAAAACTCAGAACATTGAAAGTGTGCTTCATAACATTGAAAACTACAATGCATATGTAAATAACATCCTCTCCACCTATAACAACACCTAACTAACAAACACACTTTCTACTATTTTTCTGCAGGGGGGCAAGCCCCCCTGCACCCCACAGCCCCTAAAAATTAAATATACCAACTCCAAGATCGCACTACAGTGGAAAAAAGTTAATTTCCTAACCTCACTGTCACAGTGAGGTTAGGAAATTAACTTTTTTCCACTGTAGTGCGATCTTGGAGTTGGTATATTTAATTTACAGGGGGGGTGGGGGGCAAAGCCCCCCACATAGGGGGTGCAGAGGGGCTTGCCCCCTGCAGAAATGTAGTAGAAAGTGTATTTGTTAGTTAGTTGTTGTTGTAGGTGAAGGGGATCTTATTTACTTATGCAATGTAGTTTTCAATCAATGTTATGACGCACACTTTTAATGATCTGAGTTTTGAATGTTTTGGGTTTTCAGTGTTTTGAATTTTCGATGTTATGGTCTCAGTGTTATGGAATTCAACATTATAAAATTTCAATCTTATTAAGTAGACCCATATATATATATATATATATATATATATATATATATATATATATATATATATGGTTTACTATCATTATTTCGACTCACACTCAGTCGACCGCAGTTATGTTCGACAATGGAAAACTGAACACAGCAATATCGAACTTTAAATGCAAGCCTAGGAACGGGTTTTAACATGGGTCGAGATAGGGGTTCACTGCTATTGCCGAACTACAAACCTCACCCTTATCTCAACCCATGTTAAAACCTGTTCCTCGGCTTGCTTTTAAAGTTTGATATTGCTGTGTTTGACTTTCCGTTGTCAAACATAGTGCGGTCGACCGAGTGCGAGTCAAAATATTGATAGTAAACTATATATATATATATATATATATATATATATATATATATATATATATGTTTACTGTGAAAGAAACATCTTTTTATAAGAGGCCCGGAGAGCAGAATACCTACACTGTAAATATCATGATGCCTCCACTCAAATATGTATTTTATTTATTTCAGCCCAGGATCTGCCTACTAATGGCTGACTGCCCCCTGTCCTCATTGCCTCTGCATCTATTATCTTGTCAATAAATGTACATTTTCCCTGTTCACCACCCCTACACTGGGGCTGCTTGCACCAGCTGATGTGATGTGCTGTGACACTGGGTGGTTTCTTTTGTTACTCAGAATTTTCCCTACATGTCCCCAGCCAGCTCTCATTTGCAATGTGCCCAGACATTTCTCATTACAGACAAATTTCCACACAGGGCCAAGGACCTGCATGATTCATCAAATTTCTCCTGAGTTTTTATCATGGTAACTCTCACCCTCCAAATGGAAACACTGCCAGAGCTAATTCCCATTGTGTCCTCCTGCTACTTGATCCCACCCCCCCTGACTGCTTATATCAGTATATAGTCTATTGTTTTACCTAGGGCTACCAGTCCTGCAGACATGCTGTTGACCACTTTACCAACAGAACTGGTACTGCATATATATATATATATATATATATATATATATATATATATATATATATTTTTTATATGAAAATCAACAATGAATAAAATAATAAAATTTAATCACTTAATACAGTGGTCTCCAACCTTTTTTGCACCAAGGTCCGGTTTCATGTAATTTAATTTTCCACAGACTGGCCATCACGCGTGCATAATAAGCAAGCAATAATGCCCAACAAGCCTCTACACCCCTGGAAGGGTATTAATTACACATTAACACACACCCTGGAGGGCATTATTTCACTTATACTGGAAAATGGACTGTTTGTAATATTTTTGTGTTGTACTTATTTATTTTTTTAAGTACTATAGTATTTTTTAATATATTTTTGATGTAAAATATTTCCTCTGCCTAATGTTTCAAACTTGCTATAGTATATGTTAATGGTGTTGAAGGAAGCATTTTATATCCAAAACATAACACTTAAAAAATGACCAGGCATTTACTTTATTTTTTGGTTTCGTACTCCTAAAACTTTGTTTTTTTCCAGTCATTGGAGACTGAAGTTACTAAATAATAGCATACATATACATTTGAGTTTCAGAGTATTATTTTCTTCAGAAAATTCATACTAACACAAATCCTTTTATTTAAGCAAGTTTGTAATTTTATAAGAGCAGTAATTAAAATATGTTCCTCTTTTTGTGCCTTTGTTCCCTTTTTATTTTAGGGTTTATCCAGATTTCTTCAGCTGAAAGAAAGGTCCAGAGGTATGCAAACCTCTTTACTGTTGGTCTCACTCACTCTCTGAAGCACACTTCTGTTTCAGAAAATGCATGCTAACACAAATCCTAATAATCAAATAAAATATGCTTCTATTTTGAGCCTTTGTCCCCCATTTATTTTAGGTTTATCTAGATATTTTGACCTAAGAGTCAACAGAGCACACCTTTCAACTGTCCAGATTTTTGCAGAATGTCCAGATTTATTTCTTGTATGTTTGGTCTCATCCTCATAAAATGTGTAGTTTTCTGGCAAATCACCAGGGACTGAAGCCATTAAATAATGACAGACCTTTGAGTTTCAGACTTCATATCGTTCAGATAATATACAAGTTAATGGAAAACCTGTTGTTCTAGCATCTTTCTAAGAGCAATATTTAAAATCTGTCCTTATTTTTGGTTGTTCCCTTTTATTTGTGGTTCTTTCCAAAGTACTTGTGCAGAGAGGTTGAGAGGTACAGTCAATATAAAAAGTGTACACACCCCCTATAAAAATGCCAGGTTTTTGTGATATAAAAAAAATGAGACCACAATAAATAATTTCAAAACTTTGCCCACCTTTAATGTGACCTATAACCTGTACAATTCAATTGAAAAACAAACAAATCTGTTAGGGGAAAAATATAAAAAATAAAAAAAAAATACAATAAGCTGGTTGCATAAGTGTGCACACCCTTAAACTAACAGTTTGTTGAAGCACCTTTTGATTTAATTACAGCATTCACTCTTCTTGGGTGCACACTTGCCATCAATTAAAGAGACTCTGATTAACCCCAAATAAAGTTCAGCTGTCCTAGTAGGATTTTCCTGACATTTACTTAGTTGCCTGCTACAGCAAAAGCCATGGTTCACAGAGAGTTTACAAAGCATCAAAGGGATCTCATTGTTGAAAGGTATCAGTCAGGAGAAGGATACAAAAAAATTTCCACAGCATTGGATATACCATGGAACATAGTGAAGACAGTCACCAAAAAGTGGAGAAAATATGGGACAACAGTGATGTTGCAAGGAACTGAACGTCCCTCCAAAATTGATGAAAAGACAAGACAAAAACTGGTCAGGGAGGTTGCCAAGAGACCTACAGTAACACTGAAGGAGCTGCAAGAATTTCTGGAAAGAACTGGTTGTGTACTACATGTGACAACAATCTCCCATATTCTCCATATGTCTGGGCTATGGGGTTGGGTTGCAAGACGGAAGCCTTTTATTGCACAGAAAATCATCCAGGCCCGGCTAAAATTTGCAAAACAATACATCAAGTCTCCCAAAAGCATGTGGGAAAATGTCTTATGGTCTGATGAGACCAAGGTTGAACTTTTTGGCCACAATTCCAAAAGGTACGTTTGGCGCAAAAACAACACTTTGCATCACCAAAATGACACCATTCCCACGGTGAAGCATGGTGGTGGGAGTATCATGCTTTGGTGTTGCTTTTCTTCAGCTGGAACTGGGGCTTTAGTCAAGGTGGAGAGAATTATGAACAGTTCTAAATACCAGTCATTTTTGGCCAAATCCTTCAGGCATCTGCTAGAAAGAAAGCTGGAGATGAAGAGGAATTTCACCTTTCAACACGACAATGACCCCAAGCATACATCCAAATCAAAAGAATGGCTTTAACATAAGAAAATTAAAGTTTTGGAATGGCTCAGCCAGAGCCCAGACTTAAATCCGATAGAAAATCTGTGAGGTGATCTGAAGAGGGCTGTGCACAAGAGATGCTCTCGCAATCTGACAGATTTGGAGCACTTTTGCAAGGAAGAGTTGGCAAATATTGCCAAGTCAAGATGTGGCATGCTGATTGACTCCTAGCCAAGAAAACTGAATGCCATAATTAAATCAAAAGGTGCTTCAACAAAGTATTAGTTTAAAGGTGTGCACATTTATGCAACCAGCTTATTGTATGTTTTTTATTTTTTATATTTTTTCCCCTAAGAGATTTGTTTGTTTTTCAATTGAATTGTATAGGTTATAGGTCACATTAAAGGTGGGAAAAGTTTTGAAGTGATTTATTGTGGTCTCATTTTTTTATATCACAAAAACCTGGCATTTTAACAGAGGTGTGTAAACTTTTTATATCCACTGTATAGTCAAGAGGTGCTCAAACCTCTTAACTGCTGCTTCTGCCAGGGATTGCTCTCATTCTTCACTCTCTGTCTCTCTGTCTGTCTTACACACACAGACACACACACACACACACACACACACACACACACACACACACACACACACACACACACACACTTTTTTCCAGTTTCATTTATTTTATTTTACACTCGCTAAACAGCAAAAGCGTGGCTTATTGAGTGTAAAATAACAGGTCAATCGATCTCACTGTTCACTCTCTCTCTCATACACACATTCTGCCTTCACACACACATGCATTCTGCTTTCATGCACACATTCACTCACACATGCAGACAGAAACATAAACACACTCATAGACATACATACAAATACACTTTTTTCTGAACAGTTGGGCACCCAACATAATTTTTTTTTTCTTTCTTTGCGGCGCAGTACCAAATGATCCACGGCCCAGTGGTTGGGGACCACTGACATAATAATAGCTTTTGTTCACTGTGGAACTTCATCAGTGAAGTTACCTACAAACATGGATACATACAGTGTATTACATAAAGCACCACTGATAACACTGAGTGGACAGCCAGGCCTGTCCTCTACTAGCCATACTATGCAGGGCATTTTTTTTCATTTTTAAATGCAGGTAACCTTTGCAAACATCTTTCAGAAATGTTTTGTTATATGGCTGTTTCAGGAGTAGCACAACTTGAACTTTAATTCTGTAAAAGACGTACTTTTTGGAGCTTTTCTCCCTGGGCCTCCACTGAGGCATTTCAGTTCCCAGACCAACTTTCCAAGTAAAGAAAAGCAAATAAATAAATGCTGTCAGACTTAAGGTCCAGATAATTGTAAGACTGTGGACTGATCAGGATACTCTATCAATAAAGAAGACATCTTTCTGTCAAGTGCTACTTACAGTCTGCAGAAAGGGTCCTAACACAACCTGGGCCAATATAATCTCACAATAATAAGGAACACGGGGCTCTTATACTGATCTGAACTATCTAAATAGTGATGGCAGGAGAGATAATGCATCCAGAAATTTGCTTCTGTTTGGAATAGGTCTTTTTATAGTGACCTGCAACAGTTGTACCGAAGCTGGCACTTTATAAGTGAAACAAGCAGACCCAATAAAGTCTGCATCAGTTTCTGAAGGAGATGTGCAGCATGCAGGTGCAAAAGCAGTTTTGCCAGATACGTGCTTAATATTCTTATACTGCTGCCCCCACTGCTACTATATCGAATGGTATGCTGTTGGTACCCCCAGTGCCCTGGCTGCGTCATTCCTATTTATCAAGTATGTGCTATCTAGCAGGATACAAAAACTTAAAAAAAAAAAATATATATATATATATATATATATATATATATATATATATATATATATATATATATACACTTATGTAGTAACTTAAAGAGGCTAAAACAAAAGTCACAAAAACACAGGACAACTTTAAGCTATAATAAATGTAATATTAAGTCTGTTTGACTTTCAGCTTTACCTGTTTTTCAGTAATTCCCTTTTTTAATTAAATCACTCTTGTCGTACTGTACACCATATTTTATCCCTTTTTATAGCTAAAAGTATTAAGTAAAACTACCTGGACATGTATTCATCGAGTCGTCACTTGGTGTCAGCAAATATAATTACCTTCTGTAATCTCACACATCCCTTGTGTTTTGCATTCCATCTCAACTATGCTTCATGCATTATCTCAGTGTTGTGGAACATTTTGACACAGTTTTAAGTCTCTTCAGGATATAAAATGAATGAAGGAAAAACAATGGCTATAGCTGTAAATTATGGACCCACACACAAATTGGCTCAGCAATACACATATTTATGGGGACATGATAAAATGAAGTATTTAGGAGTATAGATTAAAAAGGTTTCTCTTATGGCAGCTAAGATTTTGTGGGAAGAGACTAAACAAAAGATAATACCAAAACTGAGAAATTGGAAACTCTTGTTTATAGATATAGATGGGAAGCTACAAGCAGTAAAAAAGATTTTAGCCCCTTTAGTTTTATCTATGGGTTAGTAATATTTTGTCAATTAGAGAAGTTGTGGACAATAATTAAAAAACAGTTGAAGGAATTTATCTGGGAGGAGAACAGTTAAGTGGTATAAGTCGATCCGGTAGAACAGGATCGTTTAGGATTACCTGATTTGAAGAGATGTTTTAGAGCTATATGGTTAAGGCTCAAATATATGACACAAGCAGAAAATTATAATTCAAGTGAAAGGGATGATGCTGAAGCAGAGAAGATGTTCAAGAAATAAGAAGAGTGTTAGATTTTGGATGCAGATCCTTAAGGAGAATAATAATAATAATAATAATACAGAATATTATATTCATAAAGTAGCAAAAAGTATTCTAAGAACTAAGCCAACATGAGAATGGAGAAAGGAGATTTTGCCAATTGAGGTGACTGCAAGTAGGAGTGCAGAAAATAGGCAAGAGGGGGCTGGAATTTACTGGAGAAAACTGACAAAGAAACTAAGGTATTGGGAGCAAATAATCAGAGAGGGAAAGGTAATAGAAAGAGAAGAGGCCAAGAACAAGTTTGGACTGCAAGGTAAAGACTGCCTTCCATCCCATAGATTGATATCAGAGTACAGGCAAAGAGAAAGGGATAGCGGACTTCTAAGTGAAAGACCTGTTCTCATAGAGTGTTTAGCTGAATCTAGAACAGAAGCTGCTGTTAAAAAAGGGGTAATTAGTAGGAGATATGAAATACTGCATATTATACAATGACTTCCCATTAATATTCCAAAATGTGCACACTGATTGGTTAGCATGCCCATTGTAAGTTCGCCTTATACTAATGGAAAAAGGTCCGGTTGCCTGGATTTTTCCCATTAGTATAAGTCTTTACTTTTTTTTTGTGTTAGGAAGCAACGGAGAATGGAAGAGCTCTGTTGCTGTAATCTTGCTATGTTAAATGAGTTTAACATAGCAAGATATCTTAAAAAAAGCAATGGAGATCTTCCTTTCTCTGTTCCTTTTTTTAAAGCTGCCTCGCTATGTTAAACTCCTTTAACATAGCGAGACAGCTTTAAAAAAGGGAACGGAGATCTTCCTTTCTCTGTTGCTTTTTTAAAGACATCTCGCTATGTTAAACTCATTTAACATAGCGAGACAACTTTAAAAAAGGGAACGGAGATCTTCCTTTCTCTGTTGCTTTTTTTAAAGAAATCTCGCTATGTTAAACTCATTTAACATAGCGAGACAACTTTAAAAATGCAACAGAGATCTTCCTTTCTCCATTGCTTCTTCTACACACAGCTCTGATATACTGCGTAGCATATGCATGTGCAATTCATCAGAACTGCTCCAGGATACTGGACAGCTGTGGAAGGGCAACACGGAGGCATCATACAATGCCATTATTTTAAAAAAGTAAGTATTTTTTTTCTTAAATAATGTCATTGTATAATAGCAATAACCTACTTCTGGGTGTGGGTAATGCTGGATTTACCCACAGTTGTCTTTGCTTGGCCACTCAGGCTTCGCCCTCGTGACCAAACCACGCCAACTGTGGGTAAATCCAGCATTACCCACACCCAGGCATGGGTTATTGCTTAAATAGCTGTAAGAATCAGTCAGAGGAGGTTAGAAAAGATGCAACGATTTCAGAGGGTTTAGAATTTTTGCTAAGTATTTGTATAGATATTTGTATACCCCAAGCAGACTTCAAACATTTTTTTTTCATCAGGTGGATGTCAAATGTTGGAAGTGTGATGGGGAAGAACGAGGTAACTGGGAACATATGTTCTGGGAGTGTAATCCATTGGTATATTTTACAAATTCCCTGCAGAGTATTCTGTCTGAAGTAAAGGGTGAGCAAATGGCTGCAACAAAGGAAATTAATTTTTTTTTTATTTGTTTGTTTGTTTTTAGAGGACATTCATTTTTTGTGCTGGAACACAGGATCTGAATTGCATATATATATATATATATATATATATATATATATATATATATATATATATATAGTAACTCCTTGTGAAGTTTAAATCTATTAGCTGTCAAAAAAACAATTACTAGAAAATGGAAATCAAACTCTAAACAAACTGTATTTGAAGTACTGAATATTATAAAAGAGATAAGAAAACCTCTTAAGAAAAAGGGAGGAGCAAATTATTTTGGGAAAAATACATGCAGAATAATCTGCAGGAGGAGGAGTAAGGTTTAAGGAAAGGCATGAATTCAGCAATTTATGTAATGCTGGACTGATGACAGTTACAAAGAAAGGATATGTGATGTATAATGTAAGTAAAAGGAAAATGTTTAATATGGCTTGTTTTCTTTTCTGTTAATGTATGTTTGCCTGTGTCTTAAGTGATAATTGAATAAAGTTGTGTGTATGTGTGTGTGTGTGTGTGTGTGTGTGTGTGTGTGTGTGTGTGTATATATATATATATATATATATATATATATATATATATATATATATATGAGTCCCCTGCTGTTTCTTTGACAAATGCAAGGGGAGCACACACTCACACACACACACACACACTCACACACACACACACACACACACACACACACACACACACACACACACACACACACACATGGATTAATATCACCTTACTTGGTTTCTTCTTATTATAACTTCTTGATAGCTTTATCTCAATTTATTTGTTCTGTTCAGGATTTGTTTAATTAGTTCACTGTCCATATAGTTATGGGAGACTTTAGACCTAAATCTGCAATTTCACATACTCTCAATTTGAGGGAGAACTGATTTCCTTATTAAACTGATGATGCTTTTACCTTTATAGCTATGTCTCTAATCATAAATAATGTTTTATCACAATTTTCACCTATTCTTAGTCTATATGGCATGACTAGTGACATCCTTGATGGGATTCATACTCAACTTATGTACACAGTGCACTGTTTTGCAGGAAATGGCCATGCAGGCATGTTGCTATTCACTGTACCAGTTAGCGCTAAGGCACAGTGAGGAAAACCCTGCAGGAAATGCATTATACAAATGATTATATAATGACATATAAATGAAGACACACTGTTTATTGAGTGCATAATGTGACATAAGTGAGCAGCTCATAAAGCAGGTCACAACTTGTACTCAATGGGTACATTAGTCACTCAGAAAATTGCACATCACTGTTAGAGTAAAGAGCATGTGGGAATGCACAGAGTAGTAACAAACACAAATACCTGGATCAGCAGCATCAGTGCTCATGAACCAATACTTCCTGACTATTATCACTGCCAAGTCACATCTGGTTGTGCAATGTGGCAGTAGATAGCTCGAACAAAAATAGTACCTGCGATTGATTACATACCACCAGCTAACTGCTCAGCACCTGACAGATCATTTTCATGTAGACAGAGATATCATACAGGCATTGGTTGACATATATCACCAGGAAACAGGAATGAGAACACTATGTGGTTTCCTACACCAGTAGACACTAAGGTATATGTAGCCTTTACCATGCTTGTAACAGGGATCTCCCAGAAACAAACAGGGGACACATATATATCACATATATTGGCTTGCAAAATACTCAACACACTTTTCAATGTACTTTTTCCACACATTTCCTAAGCACACCAAGATAGAAAGTCACTATGGCGTCTATGATGTCACATTTCAGACTCATCTGCATCACTTTAGAGATTTTTTTTTTTTGAAAAAAGCTAAACTGACTTGCTGTTTTTACAAACTCTGGCATTTTGTTCATGCTGATAAACAGAATACAGAGTTTGTAGAGTGTTTTCCAGACTATGGAAGAATCATTCTGGTTTCCAGATAGTCCTGAAGAATACCTGATAGATGGCAACCCTACTTTTGACAGTATGCATCTGTTCAGTCTTATGGCGGGGGGAGACTTCTAGCCCTGGAGGATGTAAGTACTGTAAAGTTGTGTGTGTGCATGCATGCATGTTTGTGTGTGTCTGTGTGCGTGTTTGTGAGCATGTGCACTTGTGTTTGTAGGAAGTGCATTGCATGGGTTTGTAGGGAGAGCCATGGTTAACCTTACTTGCACAGTATTTGATTCAGTCATGATAATCAGCTGTTGCTCCTTGTGGCTTTATCATATCTCTGGATCGCAGTGCATCAGCATCCTGCTATTCAGCATTGTGGCATTGCCCACATAACACTAGAGGTGATATGCTTTCAGAACCCATGCTGTGGTATACTAAAAAAGGGCAAATTAACAGAAGATGAATTTCTTGTTCCAGTTTATACAGAAATTCAGGTCTACATTTAAGGCAGACCTAATGATGCTTTGTTAGTAAAACTTGCAGGTTACTATAACTTTTGAACAAATAATGAGGAAACTTCTCTGTGTGAAAGATCTAAGATTCCCTACAATTCAGGCACCTAATAAACACCATACTGTGAATATCCCACCTAATAACAGGTGGTAGAAATACTTTCTTCAAAATCTTTCCAAAGTAAAAATCCTCTAATGAAGGTAGGGAAGCACAAGCTAGTTCAAGTCGAATCATCCTTATTAAAAACACACAAACAAGCTATCAAAATAGTAGTTGAAAAAAAACAGAATAAAGTGTAGAAATTCTTCATTCCATTTATATACCCGTTTAAAGGAAAACTCCACCCTAGATCTAAAATAAAATCTGTTTTTTTTCATTCTGTTTCCTGACCTATTTTAACACCTCAAAATCACTCTAGGTGCTTTATTTGCAATTTTAGCCTGTTTTCCACAACATGGCTACCAATAGGGCTTGATGTATCAACATGATCTTGTTCTTCCTCAACCCTTTCTCTTTCCCATAATGGTTTGTATGACTCATGCCAGACATAAGGAAGTAACTGAATTCTCATGACATTGACATATAATGGGATTTGTGTGAGTCACTATCATCTTCTATATCTTCTGTAAAAGGACTGCTTTTCTGTCTCTAATCACCCTCAGTTATGTTTGGCTCAGAGCTTGTTTTGCACTATACTTAGAAGTTATCCAGCTACAACCAGAAAAGTAGCTAAATTTCACGCATTTGTTTAGGGTTTTCTTTTGTAGTCCAAGAGGAATTCATAGAACCCTCCCCCCGCACTGCTGCAGAGGTGTTAAAACTGTCACTACACTGAGCAACCCTTGTAGATTCAAGTGCAATTGACAGATCATAATGGAAAGGAAGGGACCTCCAATATAAATCTCTTCCCTTCTGCCTGCAGTAGGAAGATCTATTTATTTATTGAAATAGTTTCATTATTTTTTCTGTGTGCAAGTAGCAAAAACTGCTTGATTATTTTGGTTAGTTTTATTACTAGTAACAATTAATTTAATCCTTACTGTATCTACAACACATTATTATTGTAACTTAAGAATGTACTGAAAATTATCTCTAGTCCACATTCCATGCAGTGCAACATTTTTTTTTTTTGGGGGGGGGGAGTGGTTACTGAATATTTTAGGAAATTCTATATCACCTGAATTAGTCATAAAACTAATGCATTCTTTTTGAACTTATTGTGCTGTTCTCATATTTTGTGGCAAACTATTAAGCAATTCTATATTCCTTGCCCTAGCATCAGTAATTTCTCTTTGAGGCACTTTTGTCTTTCTGCATTTTTAGTTAGTTATATTGTTAGCCACACTGCATGGACTGTGGAATAGAGATAATTTTCAGTACATTTTATTTTTATTTATTTTACATTTGTTGACCGGGAGTGTCCGACTGATCTAATGCCCTTTTTCAGCAGAGGCCCGGGGAGAAAAGCTCCAGAACATACAAGAATTACTAGAGTATTATTCAATTAGTTACAAATCACATTCAATACTTGCTAGAATTATACAATAATATAAACTTAAGTAGAATAACAATTTCATCATAAGAAACAAACAATGTTAAAGTTTGTAAAAAATTAGGCAATCTATAGTTAAATAAGGAGAATAAAGAAATGTTTTGTGAGTTACATAGAAGGAAACAGAATGTAAATAGGTAAACAGACCTAGTTTGGTTGGTTATGGCCAGGGAGGGTTAATGCAGTGGCAGGTCCAGTGTTTTGGCTAGTTTAAATTGTTTAGGGTGTGTGAGGTTCCTTATTTCTAGTGAGAGTTTGTTTCATGCAATGGAGGGGTGGTAGCTGTATAAGTTGCACCCTGTCTTGTATTTGGGGTTATAAACGGTTAATAGGTCTTGGTTTGCACTTCGGAGTTGTTTGATAGGGGAGTAGAGGGAGATGAGGGATGATAGTGATGGGCAAAAAGTGGGCTGCTTTAGGATGGTATGTATGATCTGCAGCTGGGTTTGGAGCAACAGGTGTGGAAATTTGAGTCAGTTCAGATATTTTAGGGATAGACAGTGGTGGGATTTATATGTATGCTGAGCTGCAAATCTGGCTATCTTATGATAGGTTTATTCTAGTTTGGTAAGTAGGGAGGAGTTTAAATTTGTTAGTATTTGGGAACAGTAGGTTAAGCATGGTAGTAGGTAGGCATGAAGAGAGTAACCCTAGCTTCAGGGGAGAGGAATTTGTTATTCCTGTACAGAAGTCCTAGTTTCTGGTGTGTTTTTCTGATGCAATTGTTAATGTGTAGATCAAATTTGAGTTGATCATCAATGGTAATGCCGAGTAGGTTTGTGCTAGATTCTACTTCTATAAGGGTATTGTTTAGGGATGTGATGGAGAAAGTAGGTTTAATGTGGTTAACAGACTTAGGTATAAAGAGTAACAATTTTGTTTTTTTAGGGTTGAGGATTAGTTGGTTATTTGTGAGCCATGTCTCTACAGAGTTAAAGGATGTCTGGGTAGTAGTTAGGAGTTTGAAGGGTGAGTTAACAATAGTGATGACTGTGGAGTCATCTGCATTTTGGACAATGACAGAATGAGGACAAGAGGAGCAAAGCGAGTTGGTAAAAATATTAAAAAGTAAAGGTCCTAGTATGGATCCTTGAGGGACACCTGTTCTTACTGGAAGGGGGTAGATAATGCAGAGCCCCATCTCACTGATTGCTGCCTATCAGTTAGGTAGCTAGAAAACCAAGAGATAGTGCTGGGAGAGAAGTTGAGATCTGTGAGTTTGTTTTGTAGCAAAGAGTGAGAGACAGTATCAAAAGCCTTTGATAGGTGAAGGAATAGGCAAGATATGAGTTTATGATTATCTTTGGCTAGAGATATAGTGTTAAGGAAGGATAGTAGGACAGTTGTAGTGCTATGCTTAGGACGGAAACCATGTTGTGTAGGGGTGAGCAAATTACCCTGTGTGAGATAATGCATAACTTGCTTATATATGCATTTCTTGAGTAGTTTTGAGAGAGGAGAGAGGATAGCAAATGGTCTGAAATTAGAGATTTCTGTGGCGTTACCTCCTTTGTGTATAGGGAGAGTGTAGAATTGTTTCCAGATAGATGGAACTTTAGATTCAGAGATGGAGCAATTTATTAGGCTAGATACAGGTATGGCAAGGGAGTGTGCAGCAATTTGTAGAAAATATGAAGGGATATTGTCTGCAGATACTGAGCATGGTTTAAGCTTAGAGAGTAGAGTTTTGATGTAGTTGGTGGGAACAGGTTTGAAAGTAAAAGAGTTTTCAGTGTTAGTAGTTGTGGGAGGTACTGGGAGGTTAGAAGTGTTACTGTTAGAGGAGCTGGGGTTAAATAGTTTGGAAATGGATTCAATGAAATAGGTGTTAAATGTGTTAGCAGTTTCTTCAGGAGACTTGTCAAGACAAGGGTTTGGTGAGGTTGGGTTGCCAGGATGTAGAATCTGGTTTATAGCATTCCAGCATTTCTTTGCATCAAATTTTAAAGTTGTTGGGGGGTTATAGTAGAAATCTTTTTTGTCTTTGTAGATGAGTTTTTTGTTAGATTTCTAAGTTCTTTATACTTTTGCAAATCTGCTGGAAGTTTGGAATGTCTCCATAATTTCCAAGCCCACTCTCTAGTTTTCATAAGGGTATGGGTGTGTTTAGATAGCCAGGGTGAGATTTTTGTTTTTGTCTGTACCTTTCTAGGTGGAGCTAGAGAATTTAAGATGCCAATGAAAGTTGAGTTGAAAGCTTTTACTGCATCAAATAGTGGGAGCTCTTTAAGGAAGTTAATTCTAGAGAATATGGTATTAAACATATCAGTGTTAAAATTGGAAAGTTTGCAACAGGTGATAAGCCAATGCATTCTTTTACTGTGCCAGTATCGTAGAGCCAAGTTTACCAAATTAATGTTTTGCTGTAATTTAACAAATCTGGAGATGACTAGAATGTCAGGAAATTACAGAAAAAAACATGCCACCAAACAGGTGTTCATCAGAAAGAAATACCCATGCAAACCTAAGTTACAGTAATATTGTGTTATAGCTAGAGTAAGGGGTAAATAAAACAAACTAAAATAATCATGCAGTTTCTCCTACTTGCACCCAGAATAAAGAATGAAACTATTTAAATAAATAAATAGATCTTCCTACTGCAGTTAGAAGGGAAGATATTTATACTGGAAGTCCCTTTCTTTCCATTATGAGCTGTCAGTTGCACTTCATTCTGCAAGGGTCTCTCAGTGTAGTGTCAGTTTTAACACCTCTGCAGTAGTGTGGGGTGAAGGGACTGTGAATTCCTCTTGGACTACAAAAGGAAACCCAAAACAAAGACCTACAATTTAACTACTTTTCTGGCTGCAGCTGTATAACTTCTAAGTATAGTGTAAAACAAGCTCTGAACCAAACATAAATGAGGGTGATTAGAGACATAAAAGAAGCAGTCCTTTAACAGAAGGTATAGAAGATGACAGTGGCTCACACAAATCCCATTATATGTCAATGGTATGGGAATTCACAGTTACTTCCTTATGTCTGGCGTGAGTCATACAAAGCATTATGGGAAAGAGAAAGGGTTAAGGAAGAACAGGATCATGTTGATACATCAAGCCCCATTAGTAGCCATGTTGTGGAAAACAGGTTCAAATTACAAATAAAGCACTTAGAGTGATTTGATGTGTTAAAATAGGTCAGGAAATAAAGACAGAGTGAAAAAAACAGATTTTTTAGATCTAGTGTGGGGTTTTCCTTTAAAAGCATGTTTTAAAGCATGGGAGTGTATTACTAGGGTAGCTGTGTTGTAAAAGACAATTATCATGTTTACTTGCTAAATACCCTTTCCCAATATACCAGTGTGGTATTTGACACAGCACTGCCCTACTTCAAGCTCTGTGATTTCACGATATGTTAAACTAAATTAAACTAAAAGTTAAACTAAAAAATTGCACATTAATAATTTCTAAAACTTCTGGAAAGCAATTCACTGTAGTATCAAAAAAGAAAAAAGAAAAAGTTAACATACGTCCTCAAAATTCTTTTGAAATCTTTTCTACCAACATTCAGAAACATTTTTAAACATTTTTAATATAGATCACGTTCATTTATTAGAACTTCTTCAGGTTTGAGTATCAAATGGGAAAAGCAACTAAAAATTAAAAGTTAAATAACAATATATAAGACTACATTTTGTTGGGTAAAAACTATAAATATTATTTAAGAAAATATAGTACAAAAACAAATCCTAAATAAAAACCTACTAAGCACTTGAGAATATATATATATATATATATATATATATATATATATGTACATAAGTCTATTCATTTTAAATGATAAACCTATTAAAGAATTTTAAAGTAAAATACACTCTGAAATCTATAAAAAATATATATATTAAAAATCTGGCAGAAAAAATCACTCATGTTAACAGCACTCTGGTCTGCAAACCCAAGAAAAAATGTGTAAACATGACCACATTTAAAATTAATGAATGAATATTGGAGCCAATGTAAACATGTAGTATATCAGCCACTAATACTCAATATGTGTCTAGTTAAGCTCAGACACTGTGCATTACAAATTTACAACCTAAAAAGGCTAAAGTATCAAGAAAACCATGCATGTGCTATACGGAATATAGCTCTGCTGTTTGTTAAAAAAAAAGCATTAGTCTACCGTTTAAAATATACAGAAGTTAATCTATCTGAGCCAGCTAAAATAAGTAGCTTTCATCTTCTCATTAATATGAGTGCTGTTATTAAAGCTGTCCATGTTTGCATTAAAAAGTTATAAACAAGAATTAATAAATGTTATGACATCTGCTACAACTGCAACTGTTACTATAACTTTTGGCTACTTTTTCATACTAAAAATGTTATTGTCTGTACTGTGTTCATTTTATTACATGATAGTTCCTAAACTTTTGATAGTGTCTGTACCTGTATTTGTTTTATTAGACTGATTCCTTCTGCAATAATATTGCTCTTAAATGAGTTTTAAAAAGGTGTGCAAAAGTATGATTTTATATCTTCAGTTTAATTTTGGTTTATCTTCCTAGAATGTTTAAACATGCTAGAGTTATTGTCATTTTCCTATTAAAAAAAGAAAGAAAAAAACAAGGCTAAAAAACATAGAAGCTAATGACTGTATTTCTCAGTTTAATTTTGTTTCATCATCCCTGAATGTTTAAGTATAACTTTTTAAATGCCATGGTTTGCCACATAAGTCAGACTGGATCTATTACAGGTGCTCGCATGTTAGTGATTGCGAAGCACCTGCCGGCTGCCGCCTGCTTGAAGTAACACATTTCCACTAGTCTGAGCTCTCATTTGTAGATAGCCTTCCCCACCACCAACCCTCTACACCTGTATAACCCTACTCTAATCCTAACAGTCCCACACAGTTCCCAACCCAGGTCCTCACTCCTTATACTGAATCTCTACTCTCCCTCCCTAACCCTAAAGTGTCCGATTTCTCCCTAAACTTAAAGCTCCAGCACTCCTCCCTAAACCTAAATTCCCTAACTGCTCCCTAAGCCAAAAATTCCCTTAATGCTCCCTAAACCTAACCCCTTCTGCTCCCTAAATCTAAATCTCCCCTCTTAGCTCCCTAAGCCTAACCCCCCCCACTCCCTCCTCAGAGCTGCTTGTTCAAACTCATATTCAGGTTCGAGCAGGAGCAGAGTCAACCCAGGCTACAAGGCACCTGAGTCTGTTGCTTTGAGATGGTAGTTTGTGAGCACTTGGGACTCGAATGACATAGCACAGCCAGTCAAATTAGTTCTGAAAAATATAGTTACAACACTTCATGTAGATGGCTTTGCATATTGTGGCCATCTCATGCTCTTCATGCATTATATACATAATATCTTGCAGGGTGAAATTAAGGTTTTTTTTCTTCCAAAAGGGATTGAATGCTTGTGCCATGAAAGAGTATATCTAAACCATAACTCCTATCTGTGCAAGGTAGTATGTATATTTTACATGTAAAATTACTTTTTATTTTCATTTTTTTTTCGAGTTACATGATCATTGGGATACCAGAATTATGTACTGCCAATCAATTACTTAATTTGGAAATTAAGACTTTGTAACTAGTGCTTTTAAAGTTTTTATACATGTACAATATTTTATAGACAATATTTTGCACATTCATTTACCCACTCATTTTATAACAGAAGCAACAGTGGGTTAGGAATAGATGACAAGGCATAGCAGGAGCAATAGCACCACAAAGTTTATCTCATCAGTGTAGTTGCAGGGTTCGAGTCTCACAAGGGATAATTGGTTAGGCTTAAAATGGTTTGCAAGGACAATTAGCCTAGTACTAACCTATGAACCTATTTACATACAGTTTTGTTAGACACATAACAGTAAAAGATTATCTGGCTTCCCAGTAAAACTGCTGTATGATAAGTTATTTTGTTAAATTTCATGCATTTATTAAATAAGTGTAGAGATGTAGCCATGATTTATTAGCTTGTTTCATGCTCTTCTACTGAATGATTTAATGGGAGCTAGAAGAAAATAACATCCCTGTTAAAATATTTAGTAAGTGATTCTGACTGGCTGCTTCATTTACTTTACATCCATGCATTGTTGCTTCACCTATCAGTTCCTGATTGTCAGTTGGATAAGGTCTCAACTCACCAAATTCAATTCATCAGGAACCACACCCTGCAAAAAAATTTAAAGTAAGTACTTTTTGCTGGAAAGCAAGCCCCCAGCACTCCCATGGGGAGGTACTCCCCCCCCACCAACTTATATATACTGTACCAACTGGCTCCCTACTGAAATCTTGAAACTCAAATTACCAAGTCCAAAGATACCAAAAAAAAAAAATAAGACTGAAAATACAGGAGAAAGGCAAATATCAAACATAGCGCTTCTCCTTTAAACTTGTTTTTGCAGAAGGCAAGCCTGCCTGTATTTCACAATGTGGGGGCAAGCCGCCCACCCTTGAACGTATACATACCAATTCCAAGACTGCCATACTTCAGAGAAAAGAAAACATTTCAAGAAATGCCAATCTCGGACTTAGTATAAGTCCAGATTTTTGGCTATTCAGTCTCTGTTTATAGTGACAACAGCAATGTGGTCCTGAGACTTTAAATGCTTGACAAAACAACTCCATGGTCACATACACACATGGAAAAGGAAAGCTTACATTACATTATAGGAACCAAAGTATAGTTTGATATACACCATGTGAGATGTATAGACCAAATGAGAAAGCATATAGAGCAAGACACGCAAGTGTCTGTTTATGTATAGTTTTATCTATCTATATCTCTCTGCATATGAGTTTGTTAAATGTGATGACATTTTTGTGTCTCCTTTTGCTCATTAACAAAATGACAAATATTTATATACCTGCAGCATAACTCATTTTATACAAATTTGCTTGCGGATCAACTTTTATATTGACAATATCCTATTACCTTTTTGTTTTGAAGACATTTACATTGAACGATTAATAAAATATTAATTTTCTTTGTCTAATTGCTTTTACATAAAAATATCTTTAATATTATCATTCTAAAAAGACAAGTACGTTGCTCCGTACTTGTGCATAATATGGATATGTAAAATAGTACTGTAACGTCAGCAGGTCTGGTATCCCATAATTCTTAGAGTCTGGTTTGCCAGTTGGTATTGAGTTTGTGATGAATGATGAAGTTGAAAAGAACTATCTTGCTGTGCAGCCATTTTGTGTGCCATTAAAGTTGTTGTTTTACTTCAGATGGTAGTATGTCATGATTTTATTTATACTACCAACAGAAATGACTCGCTAACAAAATGTGTGTATTGTTATATGGTGTCAAAACCAGGATCTTTTCCGAATTAAAAGACCAAAAATGACATTTCATACTGAAAAATCATTCCAAATGGTTGGGTGAATGCCACTGATTTTAGATATTGTTTTTTTTAAACAGAATATTAGTAATTTTACCTCAAAAATATTGTTTTCACTGAATACCATCTTTCAGTCTTAAAGATTACTGAAAATGCCCAAGCTTAATCCACCTCAACTGTTCTACTTTACAGGACTAATTTGTGGCAATCATGGAGAAAGATTTTGCACATTTTCACTTTGTAGCCATACTGAATAAAGACAGTGAAAAAAAAAATAAAACAGATAAGAACTTTGTTATATGCTATGGGCAAAGAAGTGGTGCTCTGTAACACATATAAATGATAAAAGCAAAACATATAAATCTGAGTGTTTTAATCCACCTACTACTTGCTATAGCCCATTAGTTTCTGACAATATCCCCTCTGCATGGAGCAAAGAGGTTGGCTGTATGATAAAAACTTAGGCTTAAACATCATCCTATCTTTTCTTTTAGTCATCCTCTCCTCTTTCCCTTCCTCTCTTACTCTTCCTGTCTTTTCCTCTCATCTTCATATCACTCTTTCCATCTTCTATACATAAGCAATAATTCACGACCGGATGTGGGTATATCAGGATTAACCCATGGTTGGTGTGGTTTGGTCATGCGGGTGAAGACTGAGTGATTAAACAAAGCCAACCATGGGTAAATCCTGATATACCCACATCCAGGAGTGGATTATTGCTATTATGCAATGACATTATTTAAGAATGAAATTTCTTATCTTTCTTAAATAATGTCTTTGCATAATAGATCTTCAGTCTTCTTCTGCTTGGTCTTCTGTAGGCTGATGTCTTATGCATATGTATGGGACTTGTGTTCCCATGCTTGCACAATACATCAGTGGAGTGCAGGAGGAGCAATGGAAAAATGAGAATCTCTGATGCTGTTTTTTTTTTTTTCACTTTAAAAAAATGAAGTTTTAATAGGGAAAGCTCAGAAATATGAGGAAAATCAAATATGTTTCTGTTTCTTTAGTTTTGAAAAACATACCTGACTTTTCTCATATTTTGCTCTGTCCCCCAGTATATATCTACAGAAAGTCTACCTGCTCGGTGGTACTTCAGTGGCCAGACTTTTTCTGCTGACATATGCTCCATTTACAACAGGCACACTGGTTGGGTTGTCCAATCAGCATGCATGTTTAGGAATACTAATGACCTAGTATTATATAATGTCCAGTATCCCTTCCATCTCTTTTTAATAATGAGTCATCTGCCAGGCTTAATCTTAGCTCTCTTCTGTAAACAAGCAAGTTCTCAAATAGTAAAAATTGTAGAAACACAATAACGTTAACCAGCTGGTTACAGAAAAGTGTGCTTATAAATGTAAATATTGTACTGTTTCTTCTGCCACTTCTTTTGCATCATGTAAATATTACAGAGTTGTCTCTTGTGTAATCACACTTGTATTACAAATTGTGCATTATTATACATGGATTAAATGGTCTGCTATTGGAGCTTTTCTCCTTGGGCCTCCGCTGAAAATGGGTTCTATTCCCAGTTGGTCTTTCCTGGTAAACAAATGCCAATAAATAAAGATGAACACTAACATAGCTTCAGTAGATTCAATATTTCAATGAGGCCTTTTCTACCATCATTGTCTATGATGTATCTAGCTCATTTATATACCCCATCATCAAACATGATTGTATTTCAATGCTGCAGTTAGTGACCCTGAACAAAACTGACAGGATCAACCTAGTGTTGTTTAACAAACATTGTTACATATAATCCTCCCCCATTCCAACCAATGACAGACACTGCTGTGTATTAGTTAGATCGCCAACTACACTAAAGGTTACCTAAATTATTAGCTATGGAGAGCAAATGTGAAGTCAAGCCAGATTCACCAACGCACATCAAAATATTTCCGCTGCAGGTCTTTAGTTATAAGTGTCACATTACAGAAAACATGCCCTTACTCCGCTTGTGGTCATATGTGGTCATAACAGTGCAACAGACATCAGCCTTAAACTAAGGCAGACCCATCTTTTGTTTCTCAGAGATACCCAGCACTGTCCATCCTCAATTAACTGAGACCTTTTGCCTGCATGACTTGAGTACTGCAAAAAAATACACCAGCACACTGCTTTTTATGAAATGAAAATAATATCCCAATCCTACACGATGATGACAAGAAAACCGGGTTCATTCTGTTCTACTCTCTCGCCAGCTGTCACAATGTGTAGGTTTCTTCTAAGTCTCCATCATTAGTAGTTCTAATAAATATCTCACTCAATCCATGAAATTATATTTATAAAGAATTTTCATGGTCAAGACGATGAAAAATCAACAAAACATGAAAACAGCTATTCAAATGTTCACTCAGAATTTGTTGTCCTTGTTTCAGTTGGTCAAACCTGATGTGAGTTTTGAAGAGTAGGTGTAGAATAGCATTCTGGAAAGTGAGTTTGCAATGGTGTTGTTCTGCATGGGTCAGTGGACAAACATTTAATGATGAGTATGACTTCTTGGACTTCACACAGCTCTAGTAATATGGGAAGAATGCAACATCATGCAAGAGCATGCATGCAGTCCCAGCAGTTTTCTTCATTCGTTTGCACTTACTGTGCTTGTTTAAGCTGAATGCTGTACATCCTAAGTTAAATATATCCTTTTTTTGTTTTAATGTTTTCCAGCAGCCAAACTTTACATAGGGCTAGATCTCTAGTCTGCTGAAATGGTAATGACAACATAAGAATTTCATTGTCTACTCTAAGAACAGTACCTTCATGATGTTTGCTGTAGTCTTTTATATGCTCAGTGCTTAGTGAGACAGAGTGCAATGTACCTTTTAAATGTGCTGTGCATTTGCAAATATGTTAACACCCAATTGTGCTGATTCAGGTTCAAAATAAAGGCAACAGAAAGCAGGCAGAATTTACTTAGATAACAAATCTTAATGTAATGACTATAGTATACGGCTATCCAGACCCTTGGTTCATCTCAGTTAAAATTTTGCTTTTAAGTTTATTTCCATGCATCTGCTACTAAAACATGGTAACTGTACTATTCCAAGAGGTTTTGGTTTACATGCATCATATTCAGTTTTATCTTGTGTGTGTGTTTCTTTCAGCATGAAAATATCTTTTCAGTATGTGAACCACTCAACTGCTTAGGATTTGTCTTTTGTACTCCTACTCAAATGCTGTTACGTGTTAAAAGGAAGTTATGAAAAGGCAGCTTTGGCAGAATAATAGTGATAACAATGTAAAAGGTCAAATGTAACATGAAAAAATATTTCCACTTTAAGTTCCAGCATTCCATTTGTCCAGAGATGCGTATGTGGCATTCAGTGGGCACTTCAGAATGATACTTTTACTAGTTAATCAGAGGGCACTGTTGCATATGTATTCACCAGGAAGACAGATATATGATTCTAGTCCATTTTCAAAATAAGGTTCCCCAAGGCAATGCGAGTAACAATCCACAAATATAATGGTCATGACATTGAGTTAGGTGATCTACCTTTGTGTGTGTGTGTGTGTGTGTGTGTGTGTGTGTGTGTGTGTGTGTGTGTGTGTGTGTGTGTGCGCGCGTGTGTGGTTTTCAAATAGCACACACTCACAGTGATGGCTGCCAAGGATTTGCTCATCTGTCTATACAAAAAAAGGAGGAAAAAGAAAAGGAAAAAACAAATCAAGGTAAATCACCTTTTTCTCTGCCTTTTGAGCTGCCTATACAGAGGCAGTCACCATTCCAATCAACACAGATTTTGATAAGAAAAATATCTTCTGTTATGAGATGGTGCATTCAGAAACGACATGATTATTACACAGTACTAGCTTACCACTGAACAGATATATCTAGTGAACACTGCCTAAATCTGTAGCACTGTGAAGGTATATACTACTGTGGTACAGCATATAAAGTTAGGGTTCATTGTCCACTGTAATGTAACATGAAATTGTATGGGTAATAAATTCTACAGCTTCTAAAGACTACTGCAAATTTTTACTTAAACAATGTTGCATGCCTAGATCTGCAGACATGTCAGATGTTGTTTTTGGATACAGTTGCAGAGATATGAGGAATAAAAAGAACAGTACCACATTGAAAATACTGACTTTAACAGTAATCAGTATGTGTGTGCGTGCACTTCTGTGTGCGTGCCTGCCTTCCTGTCTTTATACCATTACAGTCAGCCTCAATGGCACAGTACTAGAGCACATGCAACATTTTGTACATGGCTATGCCTTTTGAAGGATGTATAAAAACTACTGAGCAATTCAAATATCATGGCATCTCAAATAAAAATGCAATTATTTCAGTGGTGTTCTAAGATAATGTAGGATAGGTTTTCTGTCTGATGCCCCTTGCTTGCAGAGATAGGTTATGGCTCCTTTGCAAACCTGAAAAGGGTAGAAAGGATACTGAAGAAAAAATAACTACATAATATCATTATTTTTGTGAGAACACTGTACTTAATGACTTAATGGTGCAACAGTTTCACATTTCATGCTTTCATGTGTAGTATAAATTGTAGGCACACACACACACACACACACACACACACACACACACACACACACACACACACACACATATATATATATATATATATATATATATATATATATATATATATATAGATATAGATAGATATAGATAGATATAGATAGATATAGATACATAGATATGTAGATATATAAATATATATAGCGAATCGAAAAATACACAGGAGACAGAACTATATAGCACAAAGGTTTATTCAGTACTCGTGCAAAATAAAAAAAAATATTTACCCAGCTGCCATTAGAGAGTCAAATAAACTAGGGGGTTGAGAATCATAATGATGGGTTGTAGGCCCTGGTCAGCCCATCAACATTTCAGTTGACTGCAACAGGCCTTTGGAATACTGCATACTGAAAGGATTAGAAGGAAAGTTCTCACTGGCACAACTTTGTATTGCCATCAGTTGGCCTGATGAACCATTACAAGAGGACATGCTCTGTTTTTTATGTGAAATGCCTTCCTAACAAAAGTATTTTCAGGCACTGGAATCTCACTTTCTTGCTGGACACTGTCTTCATACCTCTCAGCCTGCAGACACTGAAAATAGTTTTAAAGGCCCTTGAAAAGTAGTTACATCCAGCCAAAAATGTGGACATCCAATTAGCATAACATTTGAATACTAAGCAGCACATAACTCTTCCTACTTCCAGTGGGAATGTGATATACTACTCAGAAACATATTTAAAAAACAGAGTGACAAAAATGATAGAAAAACAAGCAATTCATCAAAGAGACCCTGCAAAATGTATAGACTTTAATAAACTGTAGTGCAAAATTCTATCTCACACTGTCATTTATTTTTGCTTCTGAAAAAGGAAAATGTAAGACGTGTCTTCTTTCTTTAAAGTATCGGTGACACTAGTATGTTTTTTAGAACACATTTATTGAATTATCTCTTGTATCACAAATAAACTTAGATTTATATAAAAGTAATCAAACCATATTAACAAAGTTTACATTTATAAGCATTATTACATCAGGTATATTGTTATTTATCATATAATCTAAGTAACATTATATAAATTATTCAGTGACAGCCTTCTCTTAAACCTCATTCCTCCTCCAAATCATTTTTCTGCATGAATTGTTCCAAACATTCCCATTTTTTTAAACAAGAAACATCTTTATTAAACTATCACTAATGATACAGGCAATCATGCATTTATATAAACGAAAACAAACAATATTGACATATGTTTAGTTGCAAGCATTGTACACCACTTACAATATATCCCGTCATTGTTAGTCAAACATTACACAGCTCATTCTTTTAAACCTCATTCCTCCTCCAAAACATTATTCTGCATGTATTGTTCCCACAATTCCCACTTTTTCTATGCAATTTGCTCTACCCCTTTCTAAAGATTCCATTTCAAGTTGTTTTATCTCTGTTAGTATACTCTCTACTTCTAGTACAGTTGGTTTAGACTTAGTAATTGCTTATTTGGCAGCCACCATAATTAGACTCAGGAAAACCTAATGATGACTAGGCAATTCCAATTCTGTATTATAGCTCAAAAAATCATGTCCTTAGTTACACCAATTTGCTCACCCAGTATTTCTGATGGAGTAGTTTGCAGGGAATTTTTAAAGTCTGCCAACTCATTAGGTGACACTAGTACGTTGGTTATGTAATGTGTTTTTCTGTGTACTAGACAGCTTCAAAAATCACTTATGATTAAGGTGAATTCAGAAATAAAATGTGCGAATGGGGTAAAGCAAGCCTGAAAATTGGGACATATGTCCAAATATTGGTATATCATTTCCAGGGGTAAATCAGGCCTGAAAATAGGAATGTTCCTCCAAAATAGGCAAAACTGAGAGGTATGACTCTCTTTCAGTACCTGAGTACCTCTTTTCCACATTGCTTAGTTTCCCTGTTGCTATAACACACAGAGTGCTCTACATCATAAATGTATTAGGATAGTATTGCTGTCAAACCTACCTCTGGAAAGTTTGTATATAAAATAAACTCTTAGCAAAATCAGGTGTTGCTAACATGGGTTCAGAACAAATTATCCATTTTAGTTCATTAAATGCTGTATTTTTCTCAAGAGACAACTGCATCTTAACAGTAACCTATTCCCTTGTGAAATCATTCAGTGGACTCACAGCATAACAAAATTAGGCAAAGGCCTTCCATAGTATCCAGCTAGCCCAAAGAAAGCCTTTAGATCTTAGCAGAGGGTACAGGCCAGCTTTTTGTGGCCTCTGTTTGTTTCTAGTAGTGGTCTTACCACCCATTTTCTTATTAGGTACCCTAAGTCCTTAATTTATATCATACTCAGTTTACTTTTCTTATCATTTTCAGTCAAGCCTACCTGTCTTAAGGATTCCAACACATCTGGTACTGGTATGTGAGATTCCCAGTTCTCAGAATGAATGATCACATCATACAGGCATGCAGCAGCATATCATAAGTGCAGATTCAGTATTTTATACATCAACCTCTGAAATGTAGTTTTGGCTCCATATAGGCCAAATGATAACACAATATACTGAAAGAGACCATCAGGGATTACAAAATATATAAATGAAAAACAACTGCTGTTCTGCCAAGTACAAATAAATCCAGGTCCCGAAATGTAAAGATGCTTTATTGGTCCAAACCCCTCAATAGGAACACCACCAAACAAACTGCAGGCTGTTAGTGAAAAAACAATCCAAATAACGTATTCCACAAAACGTTTTCGTCGCCAACTTCTTCAGTAGTCACAAAATGTATGACGGTGGGAAATTACTCTAAACGCTGTCCTGCTCTCCGCAGTCCTTCCTCAATCCTCACAAGGATAAGTGGCGGGAGCGTCATATTAAAATATATATTTTTTTCTTTTGCAAAGGGGGAAAGTGGTATCTGTCAGTATCACTTTGTCAAGGCCAATGTTACTAAGTATATGGCATTCATATCATTAGTTCTGGGCATAGGGTAGCTATCAAACATTGAAATGCTATTCAGTTTCCTAGAATTAATACAGAATCAGATACTTCCAGCAGGATTAGGGACTAGCATTACTGGACTGCTTGGATCTATGTCAGAAGATCAAGTTTTCAGAAACTCGAAATTGATATTGTTAAGATTATATGATCGAGTTTCCAAAAACTCAAACTTCAAAAAACAATATAAATCTGCTGCTGCCCCCACACCCCCTGCATATTATATATACCAACTCCAAGATCACATTACAATGGAGAAAAAGGTAAATTCCTTGTTCCTCACTGTACCACGATCTCCATTCAAAAGCTTTGAGTTTTCAGAAACTCAATCATATCATCTCAACAATATGAATTTCAAGTTTCTGAAAACTCAAGCTTCTGAAGGGGACCTGCTCCAGTTACAGCATGTCTAGTTTGAGCATTTTTAAACCTCTTCTTTTACTATCCCTATCTGTAACTCAACTATTATTGTCACTGTATTATACGCTATGAGTTTAGTTCTCCAAAGTACTTCCAAGAAACTACTTTATTTTTAATAAAAATTATTTTACTTCCTGCTTTTCTACTTTTGGCAGGAATCCCTCTAGCTATACTTCAGGTACATACTCCATCATCTCTCTTACAGGAAATTCAGCTTGCAAGATCTCTGCAGAAGGATTAAGGTTAAGGCTACCATACAATACTAAGGTGGTGCAGGGAGGGCTAACTATGCCCTTAACCCTATCTGTACACCTGTCATATTTACTTTTTAAAATAAGAGCATAACTATTAGAAAGCAGTTTCTGGGATAAAAGGGCTTGTATCCATTTTTTAGTTTATCCCTGGGATTCAATAAACTCCATGAAGGCTTCACATAAACTTACCTGGAGTTTACATGTGTGTGCTGTGATGCGCAGTGAGCATATTCATCCTGCACACTGTGTTTAAATGTAAATAATCATGGTTTCTTGGCTGACAACAGTGTTGCCAGCCAGGAAACCATGTAAGCCAACATGCATAGCAATCCTGTTTAAGTCAGAGAAAAGATCTGTTGTTTTGCGAAGAGTGCCACAATGATCACCAGGGCTTAACAAATAATACCTATCATAGCTCTCAGTCTCTTAGTGCAAGACAGCTGAACAAAGCCAACATGATGGTGAGACAATGACCCAGAAATAGGGACAGATCTGATATATTTGCTCCTTAGAAATGTGCTAGAATAACAAGGGGTTTGTGGTAAGATACATTTTCTGAAGGATTTGAAATCTGAGAATCAAATGTATGTAATTATTGACTCACATAAGTTCTGAGATCATCCCAGTGATATGGCAGAAAACCACAAATGTGATAAGGAGCACACCAAATGATACACAAGGCAAAAATCTGGACATTTCTGTGAAAATCTGTACAGTTGAGAGGTATGAATTATGTATATGGTCCAAACACGGTACAGAACAGTGTATACAGTGCAGACTATTGTGAAATCCCATTCCTGGCATTCTGTACAGAAGTTGTGTAAATGATCTCTAAGGGTAAATGGACTGCCATATAAAATAAACACTCATGGGAAGTGTGTTTATTGAATAGGAACACACAGATGAATTGTAGGAATGAACACAGGGAAAGAGGACAGGTGAGACAACCTAATGTACAGAAGATGAGGGCATATCAATGGAAGACAGTTGTAGCAGCAACACCAATCATAGGATCATAGGATCATAGGAGGTTACTAGGTTAATGGCCCTGGGGCCTTTACAAGCCTAGCCAATAGTTTATCCCTAAAAAAGAAACCTCAGTCAGCCGCTGTCACCCCTGTCAATGAGAGACAAAGGTGGAACCTCTGGGACAAATTTGTGGTTTCCCATCCATTCATCAAGGTTGCGTTTGAAGAGGGTCATGTGAGATACTCTGTATGACATGTATGGGAGGTCTATTCCAGAGATGGGGCAGCCTCTGGGAGACAAACCTGTCTCTCCACCAGGTTTTGTTGATGTTGCATATTAGATTTAGGCCTATCAAGTGGTAGTAATGCGTGAGGAGTTACATTTACAGATATGGACCATCTCTAGTAGGGCAGGGTCACATATTGCCTTGTAGGCGAGGCACAGATCACCTCTGAGAAATCTGTATGATACAGAGTAGAGTGATAGTGATTTGAGCCTGGTGCAATCACATATATGGTACAGTAGGGAATGCACAGTGAAAATGTGTATTATATGACTGTCACACAAGGTGACATAACAAAGATGTCTGTGTGAGATAAGCATCCTTACATGAACAATGTAGAGGACATCTATCAGGGATGTTATATACAATTGGAGTAGGGTACATATTGTGAAGCTGTGCAAACTGATTTTCCTGAATATGCCTGTAATCTCAGCAGTGTTCTCCAGCAAGTGGGATACAGGTAAAGGCTGATGGACAGCATTAAAAGATGCAAGTACAATCATGGACATTATCAGAATAATACCACCAGTAATCCATTGTCTGCATACCTCTAAACTGTACAGATTTTTGCTGAATGTCCAGATTTTTGCCTCATATTTTTGTTCCATTTTTCATAAAATTGCAGTTTTCTGGCAAATTAATTGAAAATCATTAAAGTTTGAAGTTAGAAAACAATGACTGACACTTGAATTTCAGACTTCATATCCTTCAGTAAATTCATGCTAATGAAAAACCTATTATTCTATCTACTTTCTAAGTTTTTAAGAGTAATATTTAAAAAGTACCCCTATTTTTGGGCCTTTGTCCCACTTTTATTAACGGCTTTGTTCAGATTTCATGCTCTAAGAGGTTGAGAGGTATGCATGTCTCTGACAAAACATGTGTGATTTAGAGTGATCAAAGATGATTCTGTACAAACACACTTGTACAACTATTATGATATGTCCTCACTCTATGAGGGTATCTATCTAAGTATGCAGACTACAGAACTCAGTAATTTACACAAGGGCCACAGCACAAATCTGATTTTTACAAGCCTGCAAGACAACTTATTGTGCATGACATCAGCATTGGATGTAGGATAGAAGATGATGGGAGGCCTGCATAGGTTCATAACTTCATAGGTTCCTAGGAGGTTACTAGGCTAATAGCCCTAGGATCTTTACAAGTCTAGATGTGTAAAACCCAAGTACCCTTATTGAGCATAGTTAGATGTTCATTGTTAGAAGAGTGATTTTGTGATCAGCACTGACTGGCCCTGTCCATGAGGGACATAGGTGCCACCCCTGGGGTGAATTTATAATCACCCAGCTCATTGTCAAATTTGCACTTGAATAGGGTCATTGAGGAGCACTGCTTCACGTGCAGTGAGAGCCTAATACAGATGAGCATTAATCACTGAGAGATATGTCTGTCTCTTCAGCATGTTCTGTTTATGCCACAGGCTAGGTTGAGATCCCTGGAGCAAGTTATTCTTGTCCCAACTGATTTGAGGATGTCCAGCATTTACATTAGGGCAGGGTCCACACTGCTCTGTAGGCCAGGCACAGGTTGCCACCAGCAGCCTGTATGATACTGAGTACAGTGACATGGCTTTCAGTCTTTCCAGATATGTCATGTTATGGAGGCCTTGGATTCTCTTGGTCAGAAACTTTGTGGTATTTCCATTTGCTGCAGGTGTCTGGTGAGGTACATAGTGAAGGTAGCATTGTACTTAATGTGTGGTTTGATAAGGGTCGAGTACAGTGGAGCTATGACCTCCCTGGTCTTGGATGCGATGCCCTTAGTTATGAGGTGGGTAATGTAGAATGTTGTCTTACCACTATGGATACATAGTGATTGAAATTTAGATTACTGTCAACCTGTGTTCTCAAGTCTCGCACCAGTGTCTTAGCACTTAGAAAGGTGCTATGTATAACATAATTAGCAGGGCTAATTTTTTGACAACGGTGACAATGAGGCATTTTATTGCATTAAGTTTCAGTCCATGAGTTTGGCATCAATCATTTGGCTATGTCAGGCCTTTCTGTAATATGTTAACATCGTTGAGGGATTCTAAATGATTGGGCCCAGTTGACAATCATTGGCAAACTTGGTAAGCCACAGGCCATCTATCTTCAGCTGGACTTCAGAGAAATAGTTTCCAAACAGTACAAGGCCCAGCACAGATTCTTGTGGTACTCCACTGGTAACTGGTCTACTGGTGGAGGTGGACTCCCCAACTTTGACAGTGTGCATTCTGTTGATGAGCCAGTTGGCTACCCATCTAATAATATATGGCTTAATCCCCAGATGGGAGAGTTTCTCTAGGATACCTGAATGGAGGATTGTGTCAAAGGGCTTGGCTAAATCAAGATAGGCGGTATGTCCTGTTTTCCTTCATCCAGTGCTTTGGAGACATTATCAAATAAGTCCACTAGATTTAATAAACAAGATCTACCCTTGACAAAACCAATTTGGGTCAGGTCAAGAGTGCTGAAGATCATCTATGTCCCTGTAGATAAGGTCCATAATGAATCTTTCCATAGCCTTGCAGATAAGGCTGGTTAGGCTTATGGGTCAATAGTTCCCGGGGTCAGTTGATGGAAGTGCAAGCATGTCCAACTGTGAAGATTGTTCTGGCTCTGCATGTTACCAGATTGACATGCATTGATTATCACACAACATTTGATATTAATGTATGTAGTGTAGTTGATATATTTGTAAAAAAAGCACTGGAGACACCAAGGTTGCAGTGCACTGGGGGAGGCAACACATGGCTGCATTGTAAATATGTGACATTGTTCAGTTTAAGTTTCCATGTGTAGTTTCATGGCATAAAGAGTAAGATGGACAGTAAACAGCACTAATACATGTTAAATTTGCCTTGGCATGGTACAGCAGCAGGCAGCAGGTTTGCTAGATGGTTGGCAAAGTGTTTGCACATGCGAGATACACATTTCCATTAATTTCCTCTGTTTGCATGTAGTTAAGCAGTGTGCAAATGCGAGCTGCATTGCTAAAATTCTGAGCGTTAGTACTGAGTAAATGAAACACGCCTGCTGCATAGCTGACTCTGTGGCAGGAGGTGAAAATGCATTAACATGTTTCTTTTTGAGCCCAGATGATACTGGGTTTGAATCCAGGTGTATCAAATACTTTTAAATAAATAGTGATAATTCAATGACATCATTCTGTACAGTACATTCAGCATGTATTACTGTGTGTTGGCATAGTACTGCAGGGTTAAGTGATATTGTATGGAGGTAACTGCAGCATTACAGAGCCATTCACAGTCCCTTGGAATTGGTGAGCAATGTCAAACTCTGCGCAAGCACAGAGGCCAAAAAGTAAAGGGATCCATTGCTTTTCCTGCTGCTTATGTGTGTTGTGTGTGATCCTATTTTTTTGACCAGATTATAGTTGTTAAAATGAAGTAGATAGGAAAGTGGTGAAATGGGGAGTGAGCAGATGGAAGAACAAAGGGAAAGCAATACAGAAATGTGCAGGAGGGAGGTAGGTAAAAATCACAGCTATCCATTTCTTCAACAGTAAAAATTGATAATATGTGCAGAATATTACCTGAATTTTGACTGTCACCTCCAGAGAGAGGGGTGACAACAACATAATCATGTTGCATAGCCAATTGGACCAAATCAAATGTGTCAAGAAGACATGTGTGTGAAATGGAGAGGTATGTATGGGATGATATTTTTCTTGTGGGATAAGTACCCATTTTTCTTTTTTAATTCAGTAAGAGAGGAATGCTGGGTAAGGGACATCGGTATTTCTGGGTCAGGTAAGTTGGTAGGTGAGGAGGTAAATGCAAACAAACAAGACAAACAAGACAAGAGACAGGGATGGTGAGGGACACAAAAGGTTTGGGGACACCATAATTGGGGTGAGGGAGGGGACAACTCAGGCTCATGCCCATCAAACCTGGAGACAGTAAGAAACGAGTCCTCACCCACTGGACTATCATCACTGTCCCTTACTCCAGTGGCGGCTGAAGTGCTTGACATTTTCTCCTATGGACCATGAGGGAAAGCAGGCTCTCCATCCAGCGTAGAAGTACACCAATGGTTTGGTGCATGACCCTATGCACCAACTCTGGCATCTCTTGGCAGGTGATGAAATCACCACCTCCATCACTGCTCCCAGAGGGTACCACTGCATCAGCTGCCAAGCAGTACTACCTGAGGGCACAGGTAGTGCAGGGGAAGCAGAGGAAGTGTTGCCAGGTTGGCTCCTAGATGTACTGGGCATTGGTGCTGGAGCCCATGAAGCAGGGGCAGGCTGATCCACAGGGAACAGCCTTTCTCACTGTGCTGTGTAGCATTCAGTGATCAAGTACAGATGAATGGCATGTAGACATTTTGATGACACATAATATAAAAAAGAGAGAAATAAGGGTTAGGGTGAGAAATAAAGAGATAAAATTAGTGCCATCATATGTGACTTACAATACATTAACAGTACTATACAATTATTTTATCTGAAGTATTACATTTAAGTATACATCCTAACAAATATACACTATAACTACAGATTGTTGAAAGTAATCTTTGAAATGTGCATATATTGCACATATACATGTTCCAGTTATACAGCTTACAGTTAACAGCAGTGCATTTATGCCACTTGTACAGAGTTTAATTTAATGTAAATATTTATTAAAGAAATCCAGTACTGTATATTTGTTACTCGTGGGATATGAACCCAAAACCTGTGACTACAGTCTTATATTTGACTCTTAAAGTTGGTTTGTGCTACAGGCTAATGCATGCATACTTGGTGTTACAGTTAGGATATGTATGCTCAATTTGCTACAACTGTATAAAAAACCCGGAAATCTATCTTTAACTTTTAAAGCTACAATAATACTTCTCTTGTGCTGCATATATACCACTTGCTTTCATCAGTCTCTCCAACTGAGCAACATGAGCCTATCTGTTGAACTTTGTCAGCCTTAGCTGAGAAAAGAACAGAATAGCATTATGCATAGCAGTCTTGCCTACATTTAGCTTTCTAAGTATTACAAATTCTCTCTTGCTATCATACTTACACAGCTGTGGGATGTCCACAATCTCAAATTCATTCAACCAATGGTTGAGAGCTTCCCTTTTGTGTCTATGTAGGTCATTAAAATGATGCCTGCACTGTTCTTCAGTGAGCAGGCTGCCAGTAGCATCAGATAAATCCTGAGCTAAACTATTCCATGGATCAGACTTGTACTGGGAGCCAGAATAGTTCCCTGCAGAAGCTTTTGGCTATGGCTTTGGCTGTGTGTCCAATAAATATCCTGGACTACTGGACACCCCCCTTCTGCACCCTAAACGTGGAAGCTTCGCCACTAACTCCAGCCATGTCTAACACCTAACCTAGAGCAATGGAAAATGATGCTTTCCCACCAATTCCAGTTTTCACATTTACTGGTAGTGCGCAAACCAGAGCAATGATGCTAATTGTGTTTGTGCCATGTTAAGAGTAGTGCAGCAGTGCCAAGCAGAAAGGACATAAATACTTGAAAATAGAAGATTAATCTTACACTTGGCTTTAGTTTGAGGGGGGTCTGGTGGTAATTTGGAAATATGTATTGGAAATTGGGTGGTAACTGTTAAGTGCGTTAAGCTTGCAGGTGGGCAGTGGGGGTATAAATGTCATGACCTGATACATTTTTTTACCCTTATACACTGATAAAATAGATTTTTACAGTGTAGGATTCAAATTTAGGCATAAGTGACAAACCATTTTTTACACAGCATTGATTTTCTATCTTTGCTACAGAAGAAGTGCTGCTTAGACATAGTCAGGAATCATTTATAAATACAGGAGACAGTTTGAGGTGTTATACATGTATGTGTGTGCCCTGACAAAGTTATTGTATATAGATTCAGATATGTATGGGTGTTATGTAATTGTGCAGGCCATGGAAGTCAATATAGCAGAATTATATTTACAGAAATATAGTAGACAGTATACCCTCAGTCATACATCTAAAAACACAATAAGGGTGTCTTATCCCTCATACATATAATTTATATCAGCTCCACTATCTAAAGTGTTGTAAGTGAGAGTGAATATAAAGAGAAGTTGAACAACAGTAACAATGTATGGAATATCCTGTATTAGAACCCAGGACCATGTGTATAGCAGTCCCACACCTAGGCCTGTTGCCACAAGAATGTTGAAATAACACTTGCCTATTTTTCAGTTCATTGCTATAAGCTACACTGTCAAAACAGTAAAAATAGGTTGCACACCCTGTATTAGAACCCAGGACCACCTGTACTCCAGCCCTACACTTACACCTGCTGCCACAGCACTAGTTAAATGACATTTCCATAATTACCTACTCATTCTTAAGTTCTCTGTGTTAACTGCCACTCAAAAATGCTTAGCATGTTTGCACGATGCCCAACAGAATTAATTGAATGTTTCGATTTTTTTAGTTACTGGTTGTCTGATTCCTGCCTACAGGTGTTGGGGAACTTTGCTAGCCACTAAGGAACACTGTGCAATGCCGCTAAGTGAAGGTACGTGAAGGATAGAAAACATTGCAACAATGTATTGTTTTTTTACCTTTGCCCTTTCACTGTAGGTGTTCTGCAGATATTCTGTCTGTTTCCTGGGCGGCCCACTAGTCCAGTTTGCACACTGCTAAGCACTGCACAAATGAGATAAACACAGCCAAACCTGACATTAATTTTTCCTCTATTTCCTTGTTTTCACTAAACTGTGCACCATGCAAAACACTGGCATTAAAAAAATTAAATAAAAGGGAAAAGTAGTTAAAATGAAAACAAAAAGCAATCTATGAAATTATCACTACAAAATGGTTATTAGTACACATGATATATTTCTATATAGGTCTAGATTTGAACCCTAACTCCAATGAACCTTCAGAAGACAGTAAGGGTGCCTTATCCCTCTTTGCCACACAAACAGCTTTGTAGCAGGGAAATGAACCTTAAATAAAAGGGAAAAGTAGTTCAAATGAAGAAAAGCAATTTATGAAATAAACACTACAAAATGCCTGTCAGTACACATTAAATATTTCTACATAGTTCTGGATTTGAACTCTCACTCCAATGAGCCTTCTGAACATAGTAAGGGTGCCTTATCCCTCTTTGCCACACAAACAGCTTTGTAGCAGGGAACTGAAATCATTCTGCATACAACCAACTGCAACATCATCCACAGTACTAACAAGCCATATAAAAGTTATTTGTAAATGTATTAATTTTGGATATAGTGCACTGAGTGATCACACAACCATTTATGACTATTGCTTGCAAAAATGCAGCTCCTTCTTATCTCTCTGTGTTTGTTGCACATTCTTGTCTTATCTGATCTGTAATCTGAGACATGCAGTCCGTAAGGCATTATATATCCTTGCCCTTAAAATGTGTGAGAATATTACATGGCAATAATATACAGTGGTCAACAAATTAAGTGGAGATTGGATGTTAATGAAGAGAACCTGTGAATTGTGTGCTACTTACTTACATTTCCAACCTTGATAAAATGACTTCTATATCCTTTGTAAGTCTAACCTGACACACCCACTGGAGGTAGAGTAGTCTGCATTGCTTTTGTGTTTTCATTCTCCCTAACAGTAATCATTCACAGTTGCAATCCATTAGCAACAAACAATTGAGAAAGTGCCTACACTATGCTTACATCTCCTACACAGAGCCAAGTATTTGGGATTCAGGAATTCTAATGAGTTCATACCTAATGTGCTTCTTCACTGTGCTGAAAGCCCTGAATTGACACTATAAAAAGGCAACCATCTTGCTAGGGAACCTGAAGGTGAGGAGACGTATTTATGTGGCAAACACAGAAAAGAAGCTATTACTTTGGGATATATCTGCACAGAAGATTACTGAACTTGATAAGGTATGTTTGCATTTTTCAGCTATATACTGCATATGCTAAAATGTCATTCAGAAGAATCTGTTTAATATTATATATATAGCTATATATATATATATATATATATATATATATATATATATATATATATATATATTGATTATTAAATGCTACATTTTTATGTGTATGCATTAATTAGAAGTGTACTGATGGCATGTGCATGTTTGACAGGTCATTATATAGGTATACATGATTGGCAATAGCTTAAAATTGAATGTTCTGTGTTAAATCTGTAGACATGTTTCAGGGACATTTAATTTGATAGCACTTTTAGCATTTCAATGATGGTTTGTTAGCAAAATGAGTCATTTGCCTGTTCTTTTGGGGGTGGGGGAGCAAAGCTGCATTTCTTTTATGGCACAAACAAGGATATGTTGCTATTATTACTCTCCCTTTTTTGGCATCCAGTCTGTTGTTCAGGTTTCAGATTTCTAGACTGTTTTATGTTTCTCCAGTGGGTAATACTGAAATGCTACCTTTTCTGTTTTATCTGGGAACAGTTATTTTGTAGTTATATGATACTTATGTGCATTATCCTTCTGTTGTGTTTTAGGACACCTAATGACTATAGCACCCAGGCATTTCAATCCCCGAAAACCACTCTTCAGTGACCCTGAAAATCAGGTAATTGTAGAAGCTTTTAGGTGATATGGTGCCTTTCTGCTTGAGAGGGGACATGGAGATATGTCAGGCAGAATGCAAATTTGGCAGCAGATAGTGCAGTAGGTGGACACAGCAGGACATATGATCAGATGTGCCATAGAGCCACTGACATGATCTCATCTGCATGGAGGAGAGCAGCTGCAGTGGCCTGTGATCAGATGGGTACCAGGGGATCTGCTACAGACCCACTACTAACAGCAAATGAAGAGTTCCTGTCCACTGTCAGGGATGCAGACAGCTCCCAAGAAAGTGCAAAAAGCATGTCTTTGACATTGATACTACTGTTTCAGGGACAACAAGTATGTCCCAGTAAGAGCTTCCATGTAGGCTTTTGTATCTCAATTGTTAAATACCGTCATATAGTAAAATATTTACATCAATACATTAGTTCTGTTTAACAAGAAATCTGTTGGGAGTTGAAGAGTGCTACAGTTACCAACACATTCTGATTGATTACACATTGGGCTTAGGCTGTGCTTGTCATCCAAGTTCTTGTTGAAAGTATAGCTAATGGACATATAAAGGGCTAAATGTTTTACCCCCTGTGTTACTGTTAATTGTGATGATGTTGTCCTTACCTTTTGCTTAACTCCAGGACTATCTGGCATATGGAGCATGCCATCATCTGCAGATGATAACTAAAACATTTTTATGTCAGTACTGATGATCAGTTCAAAGAAATATTTTAGTGTGTGATGTTGATGTCAGGACCGTTGCGTGTATTGTTGAACTGTCTAATAGTGGCACCATCACTGTTGTTTTGTTAGCATATATTGTACTATATTGGTGTAGGTATTAATTTTTCCTGTTTTTTGCTTATTATCACAGGCGACGCTGACAGTGGAAGTGTGGCACTTCTACAACATGATGTCAGAGTATCAGCAGACTTTGATGATGATGCTGGCCAATGGAGGCAAAGTCAGGGGTGTAGAGATTGGATCTGACACTGAGATTGACATAAAACCATCCCATGAAATTCCATTGGACACAGCCAGTAGGGCTATGCCTACCCATTCCAGTGAGCCCGCAGATATTGGGTAGGTGGAGAGTGAGATAATTGATCAGGGAAGTGTGGTCACTGTGGCTTCACTGCCTGTTGAATCTGGCCATAGGCAAAGAGTGGGTGATATGCCATGTAGGAGGGTTGTTAGGGGGGCACAGAGGAGAGGCCTGCTGTCCAACCTCCACCTGATCCAGGTGTCTCTTCCCATGCCATTCAATGTATATTTAGGGCCATCATGGAGGCACAGGCACGTTCCCATAGGTCCTAAAGAGAAATGCTTAGGGTTGTAGATGTGGCACAGGCTGACATGCATGACTGCCTCCACCATGTTGCCGAGTCAATGGATCAGATGACTGACACATTGGAACAGGCAGTGTCTGTGATGGAATGTCTGCTGGGAGGAGGATAGCATCCTCATGGGTGTAGGTCAGCTGCATCATCTGCTGTTGGTCACTGTGGTCATGCCTGATGATGCTCTCATAGTGGCAATACTTTTACTGCTCTGTCAATGGTTGGGTTGTCCACACCTAGACATGGCAGGCTAATGGGTTGTGGTCCTGGGCATCCTTGTGAGGTGAGCTTGTCCAGCAGATATCAGTCATATTCAGGTCGCAGCAGTGCATCTGACTGTGAGAGTGGACATGCCAGTGCAACTCCTGGCAGAGTAAGTTCTTGTGATCAGGTATGACAATGATGAACTGCCACCTCTATTGTGTATGGCTCACACCTATCTAACATACGAAGATGTAGAGCTAGCACAGAGCTTGGCTGTGTTCATGCAGACACTCACACGCCAATTTCGCCTGGAGGACCCATACAGACACACACACACACACACACACACACACACGCACACACGCAAAACAGTTACATGGTTCAGCCATGAAGCTTAAAACTCATTTTGTCTCACTGGCCCTTTGTTACTTTATCTGAATGTCTGCCTGAATCTCTTTCCTACTCACACACACTCACTGACCTTTTGTGCCAGCCTAGGCTTCCTGCCTCCCAACATAACATCCTGTGCAAGTGATAACTGTGCCATATACCTGTTTTCTATCTTTTGGATTCATGGATACATAAGCTTTGTGCCTGATGCTCAGGGTGTATAGCTGATTTAGTGCTTAGTATTAGCATTTGTGATGTTGAATTGGTAATTGTACCTTTGACTTATATTGGTCTTAGAAAGTTAGACAGTTGATAGCATCAACATTTTTCCATCTTTATTGTTAATGAACTTCTGAGGGGTGTGAAGTCTGAAACTGAAATGTGTATCATTACTTTCTAACTTCTCTCTTTAATGATTTTCCAGTACAAAAGTATGGGGCTATACTGAGGGAATGCAGTGACCATTGTTACGTTTGAGAGGTATGACTGTGTGAATCTTTGCTGCCTGAGGCCTACTACTTAATAATGGACACATATAAGTCAAATAAGTCTCTGCTGTCACATGTTAAGGTCACTTCTGTACAAATCTCCCACCTTTTACTTGCTTACACTACCAAGTAACAGCATGCAAGGATATGCCAGTCACTCATACTATTACACAATACACTCCAGGTTCAACACTTACCTTGTAAATACAACAGAGGCAACAGTTTTAGTTCAGGTCTGACTCTGTCTGATGCTAGGAGTACACAGCTATTACATGGCCAGGTAAAGGGGTTGAACACTGCCTAACATCAATGTTACTATATGTAGTGCATAGGAGGAAGGTTTTAGGTCCTTAGGTGGCGAGTGAGTGTGCTATGTGTTGTCTCTTAACCAATGTGAGGGCAGGTTGAGCATGCCTACATCTGCCTGCACCCACAACAGCTGCTGCACCCTCTTCTGACTCCTCACCTGTGTGTGGCTGTGGTGAACTTGCCATTGGTGAGGGGATGTGTGCCCCTTCCCCTTGTTGATCCTGCTGAAGCTGTTTTCTCAGGATGATGTTGTGTAGCATGGCACATACTGTGAATATTTCAGTACATGTACGTGGATTGTACTGCAGGACTCCCCTAGATGTATCTAAGCACAAAACTGTGACTTCAGCAGTCCAAACACAGGCTCTATGATATTTCTAGTTTGAACGTGTGCCTCATTATGGGGTTCTTCAGCAGGTATTTGCACATTTCTGATGGGTGTCATCACCCATGGTTCCAGTGCATAACCTGCATACCCCAGAAAATGACACTGTGGGATACCCCCTAGTGAACATCTGATACAGTTGGGAGGTGTGCCAGGTATGTGACTCGTGGTAACTGCCTGGGTTGCTAGCACACATGTTCAAGATGATTCCCTTGTCATTACACACAACTTGGCAGTTAATAGTGAGGAAGCCCTTTTTATTAATGTAGAGCCTTCCCTGTCACCCAGGTGGTACCTTAATTTCTACATGTCTGCAATTTATGGTACGAAGTACTTCAGGGTAGTTTGCTACATGGTAGAACTCCTGCATATCTCTGGCCCTACCGTCAGGAGTACAGGAAAAATATATGTGGTCACTAGCATGTTGGAGCATAGCATTCAGGAACTGATGGATGCTGAAGCCTGTGACACCCCCAGCATGTCCCCTGTTGGTCTCTGAAAGGTACCTGTAGCTAAAATTCTATGTGCTACATATACTTTTGTCTCCACTGGGATGGATTCTCCTCAGTTTGCCCTGGCTCTGAGTTGAGGACGTTAGAGGTTGCAGAGTTCCTGTAATATGTCTCTGTCCACCCTGTAGCGCTCTACAGTTTCCACATCATGTAGATTGTGATAAGTTACCCAGGGTCTAAAAACTCTCCTCCTTCTTGACCTTGGTCTATTAGCAGTAGCAGCAGCAGCATAGACTTCAGCCTGTTGTACATACACATGAATTAAAGCAACAGCAGCCCCTAACATTGTTTCTGTGTAGACTCCTTTCTGTGGCTGTATTCCAATGGGTTTTGGAATTTGCAGGGAAATCCAGCACTGAGTCTACACTGCTGCTTTATACTTGTTGAATAGCTCCTCCATCTTGGATTGGTTGATTAGCTTACAATTCAGCTGTTTATGCTGTAATTTGCATGCCATGATGTTTACCTTGTTTGCACAGTTGTATGTAAACAAGAGCCGCTTATTGAATCCAAAACAGTGTGCTACTGTGACACGCACACAGTGTAAATGGACTATGTAGGCTTTATTGAATCTGGCTTTATGAGCATTTGGTCTTATTTAAAGAATTAAAATCAAATGTCTTCAAACTAAGCCACATTATATTAATAAATGAACAATAACCCTTAGCTAAACTGTAAGCATTGCTATTGAAAAAGCATTTTACTTCCTACTGTTGTAGGAATGTTAGTCCCAAACAAGTTAAAAAAATGAATGTACAATTGTGAGACCATGTAGAATAAATTATTGGTCATATGGGTTTTATACATATATTAAAAGATATATGGACTTTTTCTAAAATTGTTGATATCAAAATGTCACAAGTCAAATCTGCCATTTGCTCCCATAAACTTTTCCAAGTGGAGTGTGATGTTTTGCTTTGGACATTATCTTGATGAAAAAAAAAGCTAGTAACAGCATTTTAAAATGTCTGCAAAAATAACATTTGACATGCACTATTGAAAAATAAAGACAGACTTTTTAGCAACATAGAGCTATTCTGCACTGACAGACCCTATTTTGAGATACCAGAGATGCAGGGTGAGTCTGACTGGAACTGTGATGTACTGAGACAGACATTAGAGTGTGTATAGTGTACATTGCTTTCCCCAGTACAAAAAACAATACTTCAGGTAAAAGATAACCTTAAAATCACATAATCCCTGTACAAACTGTGGAAGTATCAAGCCCCCTTAAACATAGGCATAAACAAGGAAAGTTCATATAGTGCAGGGAGGGTGTAAATCCCAGCTGGAGTAAAACAAACCCTAGAAGATATAGAATTGATCTGGCAAGTTCGCTTGAACGCAAATGAAAAAAATAGGTTGGAACTGTTATAGCCTGTGTATTAAAATTAAGGGCAGCTAAGTTGTAAATTAGATTCAGAATTTTCACGTAGGGATTCCACGTTATTAATTTTATACTTTTTTATATATCACAATTTGGCTTATTTTAACATTTTACATTTTGTATTTTATATTTTCTGAGGTTCAACACACAAATTCATGTCTTGTAATGTTGCGTAAAGACACAGATGAGAAGGCATGTTTTATTAGCTTTTTAGGCAAATTATGTTCATTGAATAATCAATTAACTTACTGTGTATTTAAATTCAGAGAAACAGTGGATTGTTAGTTCTGATGAAGTCCTTATTGGAAGGACGAAAGTGCTTAACTCATCTCTACACAGTTTATGTTTTTATGTGAATTAAATTTTACTTTTCTTCTTGAGCTATGGACTGATCTCAGCCAAGTTATTTGGCTTTTAGTCTTCATTTTGGCTGTTTGTTGGTTATATGATATCATAGCAAAAAAGCAAAATATGGCATTTCAGAATGTCTACAGCAAACAGCTTTTAACACTGCATTATGTAGAAAAAGGACAGGACAGCACAGACATTGTTAGCAATACAGCCATCTTATGTACTGACAGACCCTATTCTAAGACACCTATCACAGAGGGAGGGTCTGAATGGTACTGCAACACTTTGCATTGCACTGAGGAATAGCATACACTACTTAAAAATGATTTCAGACAGCAGCAGTTCATATTCAAGTAGTATTCTGAGCAGAGCTGTGTCATCTTGCATTAATGCACTTAATAGCAATGGAGAAGTAATATACACAAATAAATAAAAAAGAGGAAACACACATTATTAACAACTTAGCAATACTAGAGGACAACCACATTATAAATCAAAACACAGCATTTTAAAGCATCTGCAGAGACCAACATTTAACATTGTATTGTTGAAATAAAAATAACACATACATTGGTAATAACACAGCACTATTGTGTCCTGACAAGCTATATACTGAGACGATGGCTGATTGAGGGCAAGGAGGTCCCTGATTGTATTATGACACTTTTTACTGCACTTTGTGATAACACAGAAATAACATGCAGAATTTTAAAATAACACCAGAATGTATGCAGTCCCAGTGGCAGAGAGAAATTTGGAAAAAGTAAGTAAAAGTAAACCAAAAAAGGTTAAAAAAATCTCTGGCTTAAATTAACAGCATAATTATTCACTGCAGGATGTAAATCATTTATAGACTATTTATTTATTTATTGACATTTGATTACCAGGAAAGTCCAACTGGGTAGGAGACAATTTTTAGTGGAGGCCTGAGGGGCACTAATGCCAGCTTGATGCTGACAAGAATTAAAGAGCACAGAGGAAGAAGCTCCCTGTTGCCCTTTTTTTGGCACCCTGATCTGAGTGAGTGTATTGGAGTTATAGTGAATAAGCACCACCACAGGGGTGAAACATAGCTTAAAAAGGAGTCTTGGCTTTTTTGCTACGGTACCTCAAGTGTCTGACTTTCACCTCTGTCATTTGGATAGAAATTGTTTCCCTACAGCCATGCCTAGGGTTATGTTTTGTAATACCAGATTGATCTAAAACCAGTGTGGCATTGCTCTCTTCCTTCATAACTCAACCTGGTATTCGTGATGTTGACTTTATTTAATGACAATTCAGGGCCCCAGATGGCTATGGGCGTATCATCAAGTCTCTATCTTACACATATCCCTAGACATGATAGTATTACTAATTGTGGTGTAGACATATTTTCACCTATGTGTCCCAGGTAAATGCCAAACATGTTATTACCTAAATATATACCCTTGTCACAGGAATGAATTATAGATTCTCCATGTTTATTGTCCACCTAGTTACCCTGGGGCTTTTATGTAAGGATTGTCCAATTTCTTCTTTGACAACTGCATGAATACCCAAATTGGCTAATCTTGTAGGATTTCATTGTTTTGGCTAATGAAGACTGTTTTGAACTCATATAATTCCTCAGTATTTTACAGATTTAGCTTTTCTCATGTTGATTTTGTTCACAGCAAGTATGAAAAAATGTAGCTATGGTTTCATGTTTACTTTCTAATTAGTGTGGGTAAGTGGGTTGCATCCTACATATCCTTGTTTAGTTAAATTTTGATTTGAATCTCTAAGCCCACAGTTATTTTTTTTTCAATTATTTTTAAAAAAGACTGTAATTGCAGCTATTCTTGAGAAGCTTTCCCTTTTTCCAAGTAATCTGAAAAAAATGACCACCCTATTTCTAATCTTCCTTTTATTAGTAAGATTATTTAGAAAATGATTTACATTAGAATACTGTGATCTCTTTGATCCTTGCCAGTCTGGTTTTAGATCTAAACACACTTCTAAAACATGTAAGTTGCTAATAAACTCCTTATGGTGAGAGACAAGTGGCTGTATTTGATTCTGGGTCTATATTAGAACATCGATGTTTCAGAACATTGAATGTTCTAATATCGGACCCTATTCATCAAATGCTGAAAATAGCAAAGCTGCAGAAAACCGAATTTTTTCCCAGGGAAATAATTCAGTTGTCCGTTTCTGTCACTTCGCTTTTTTCAGCGCTGTGGTGGAACATTACGGGTCGGGTTTATGTAAGTGTGCGATTGTGTGGACATGAGGGTTAGGGCGGGTAAGGTCAGTTAGGGTTAGGGTGCGGGTCAGGTAAGTGTGCGATTGTGTGGACGTGAGGGTTAGGGTACGGGTGAGGTGAGTGTGCGATAGTGACGAGCCTTAAGGTTAGGGTTTGGGTCAAGGTAAGTGGATAGTTAGTGGTGTATGTACAGTTTAGTGTAGGGTTAGATGTAAGATTTTAGGTGTATGTGTGTGGATTGCTGTTTGTTTGGTGTGCTTGTGTTGTGTGTATGTGTTTCGAAACAGCAAATTTTTTCCCTAGGAAAAAATTCACTGTTCTGAATGTTCGATGTTGTCACCGTTCACTGAATTTGGTTCGATATTAGAACATTCGAAGTTCTGACACTTCGATGTTCTAATATAGACCCTTTGATTCCAGCCCTCCCTGATCTCTCAACAACTTCTGATACCACTGACTGTGGCATTCTGATTGAATGCCTGTGATCCTACTTTGGTTTTATTTCCACTGTATGCAACTGGCCTTCCCCTTACCTACTGGGTCATACTCAGTAAGGTTTTTTTGGATGCAAGTCCTCCAGTAGCCAATTGCTGACTTGTGGGATTTCCCGGGATTCGTCTCGGTGCTTGTATTGTTCGCAGTTTATTTGCATCCACTTAGAAAGGCAGTACAATGTCCAGGTATTCAGTATGGCAGTTATGTGGATGAAATCCAAGTATGCCTCTCCATTTCTCAGGAGCCAGTTTTTCATTTCACTGCTGCTGGTAACAGATGTCTCTTAGGTAAATGAAGTTCAGTCCAAGTAAGAAAGAGGAAATGTTCTATGCCACTATCACTCCACTGTATGCTCATTTCCTTCTGCCCTTGTAATTTATAAAAGGAATAATTTAGAATTTCCTTAATCTGTGCATGCACTTATTGTGATTCCATAAAGGACCACATATGAATTACTGTCAAGAATTCATATTAGTTCCATCTGAACAATATTGCCAAATTCAAGCACTTGATTCCATCTTTGAACCTTGCAACACAGGTCTTTAAAGAAGTGACTTCCCACCTCATTTATCATGATGAGGTGGTGATCCATGCCTTGTGTCTTTTTACCTTGAGTACTGTAATGTGATGGTGATCCATGCCTTAATGTCTTACTACCTTAATTACTGAATTACCTTTACCTTGGGTTTAAGGATATGGGCCTGGTATGACTGTAGTTTGCACAGAACTCAGAGACCATGTTTTTGACTTTGGTGCTTTGTCTCAGGTAGTATCACTACTGTGCCATGGTATCCATTTCCAGGTCATTGCCAGGTCTCTATTTAAAATTGTAATATCTACCTTCACAGTGTGGGTCCAGCACAGTATGGGTCTTGTCCATTTGACAGAGTTCTTGGTATGCTATACCCCAGTGAAATTCTTCACATCATCAGGGTGGGGGCTGCTAGTTGCTTCCAGGAACCACATATAGACTTCTGATAGTCACTCTTTGGATCAGATAGTCACAGTCCTAAGGAATAATCAACCTGCACTGGTTTTGGTATCTATTAATGAAACTACCTTCTAATGGTCTTTTAAATTCTGTCGTTTTAAGAGAATCTTACCAAATCCATAGAGATTCTGCTCTTAAAGCTCTTACTTTATCATAAGGTATTTATTTTTTTGTTTTACCCTTTTGAGATATGTTTTACTGTCAACATATTGCATTGTATTTTTGTTTTATTGTTAGGTGACTAGAATTAGGCAGGTAGGCATGTAAATATGAAATTAAATAAAAATAAGTACACCAGTAAGCATGAACTAAGTATAAGTATAAGTCTGCTTTTCTCCCCCACCATCCCCCATAACATCAGAATACTGGGGGTTGCCTTCTTTGAATAAGTAAATCTAACTGTAAAAAGCAGAATAATTAAGGAGCTCATAACTTTAAAGCCAATCCATGAAACCAGTCAAAACTTACAAGATATATAGAGGACAAAATATACAGCCACACTAATTTTATAGGCAATCACAAATTGAGAAGATGCTTAATCACATTAAGATATCAGAACTAATGACATTTAAACACTTTCTCATTATCCACATTACAAAGATCAGATCCATTGAACAACTAAGGTAGCCTCTGATATATATGCACGAGGTTACAGTCCAAAAGCTTCTTACTTTGTAATATTTTTCATGTATTTCCTTTATTAAAAAGATAACAAGATTATATGAAAAAGTATTTAAAATACTTGAAATACCAATTTGGAAAATTAGCAAATGCTCCAAACATTAGCAGAAAAAAATAATTCCTTCTGTGTGTGGTGTTGCTAGCACAATGCAGATTTATCAGAAGTCCAGACTATGCAGTGTAGACTGAGGGAGTAAATGAATAAATAAACGGGTATCCTTGGTGGCCTAGTGGAAACATCTGTTATAATTTTACTTGGGATGCATCACAAAGCATTGTTAGTGTACAGTGGAATAAGGTAGATGAGGAATACTATATGTAATGTCATGTAATGTATGAAGTGTGACAGAATTACAGGCATTTTATTTGAGGACTATTTCAGGAGAAGCTAAATCTTGGCCTGTCTTCCAAAATCTATAGGGTTGCCTCAGAAGTGTCTCCTCTACCTTCCTCAGGTATTGTGCCTTTACTTTGCTGATGGAGAAATGAGATTCCATTTTGAAATTTATGATAAGTGTTTTGCCTGGCAGCATTTAATTGGTCATGTCTTCCATGATTTCCATGTTTATCTATAGCTTTCATTTGCTGGACTAGTATACCTTTCAGTCTCTGTTTGTAAAGGGAAAAGGTTATCTTGAATGTTAGCTGCAGTATTTTGAATTGTACTGAAGTCAGCTTCTGGGTCAGTAGATGTGTACACTGTTAACCTGTAGAACAATCCAAATTTTGTATGGAGTGTATCTTCAGATGTTTCAGTTACAGTCCTCATATTGATCTTACATTGGTGGAAGGGACTGGGCTTTGAGTGACCATGTAGAAAAAGGGATTGTGGCCATTTAGAGCACTGAGTAAGCTAATGAATGCTTTATTATGCTCTGGGATGTTAGTCAGTAAGTTTAAGGTGGACTTATTCATAATGTGCACTTGCTGCCTAGTTACTGAATTAACCAACTGTGAGAGGTGGCGAGAGTGAAGCATTTCCTGAAGCATATTTTGCAAATGATTACTTCAGTTCAAGTTAAAATCACCAAGAAAATTACTCTGTTTGATTCATGATAAAATCTTATGAAGAAGGTCATCTAGAATCTGAATTGCGTTTCGGTGAGATGTTGACATGTGATAAAATTTTGTCTTTTTACTTAGTATTATATGAAGTAGAATTGCATTAATCTGTGAACCATTTATTGGGTCTGAAAATGCTATAGTTTAGGTGATAAATTAGTTGATTTGTTTACAAGTATTAAAGTACTACCATGTTGTTCATTCCCAGTTCTGTCATCAAGAAAGAAAGGTGGTTTTGTGAAATAGATGATAGAATCCTGGAATCCTGTTCTAGCTAAATCTTTGTAACAGCAATAAATGTTGGGTTCTGCTGATATAGCTAAGCTTTTAGGTGTGTCCATTTGTTATTTAAGCAACATGCATTTAGAGATGCAATTGACAGAAATTTGTTAGATGGGGTACATCTTGAGATCTGGGTATTACTTGAAGAAAGAGCAGTCGTTGTTGTTGTTAGTCTTTTGTTAAGATGCATGTCACCTGACAATAATAAAATACTTGATATAGTGATGAATTGTTGTGCATTAATGAGTAAAGAGTGTGGAGATTGTCTTTGAAGTGCATATGTTGTAATAATGGCATGCTTTTTATTTATTAAATGTATGCTGTTTTTTTTAGTTAGTCCACCAAGAAGAATTAGAACTAGAATTAACCCCCCCACACACACACACACAAATAAAAAAAATAAAAAACAAAACAAAATTAAGATACTAAAAGAAGTCTGTTCATGTGGTATTTCTGAGGAGATATGATTGATATCAAAATCAGATGGGAATGTAGATGTTAAGGAAAGCATTAGTAGTAGTATAATTAAAAAAGATCTTCAGAGCAGACATATTATTGCAGAGGCTATAACTTGTTCCTTTAGTATAAAGTAATAGATTAAGGAAGTAATTTGTACTCAGTGTTGCTTTAAGAGGAAGGGACTGCAAGACAAAAAAAAATGGAAGCATGGACCTGACCTTATAAATTGAACACTTCCTGGGGTTTTGTGAGGAAGGGAGGAGGTAAGGAGTGAAGCAGGTGAGACCCAAAGTGGCAGAAGGCGATCTATTTACCCATGTACAATTCCTCTCAACAACAACATGGAGAATCCATTATAAACTCAGTTTAAAATTCAGTTAGAATGCAGGCTAGGCTTTGGTCTCCATAGCAGCCCTGTAACAGCTATCTGCACACTGATGAATCATGGCACAATGCTGAGCAGTGGCAAAGCAAAAGTAAACTGAAATATCTTAAGCACAGAACAAATTAGTTCAAAACTGTACAGATTGTCTGAAGAACTTAATATCAAAAATACTTAGTAGCTTGGTATGTTTTTTGTATATAAACTAACAGTAAACACAGCAATTTGAAGCAACATGGCAATCTGCTTTCACTGCTTTAAATCCTATCAGTCTGCACCCTTTCTGCTTCTTAGCTAAATCTGAAGAGGATTCAGTTCAACACACATACAAATAAATAAAAAAACAAACAAAATTCAGGTGCTAATAAATGCCAAACAGCACCACCTTTAGCGCTTACTACATTAATATCTACCGTTATATACAATTATATACCAGCACAATGTTAATCAGATAATACATCCTGTAGAACGCTCAACATGAATAAATCAGTTAATCACAATTAATCAACTTATGTAAGACACCAGAGTAATTAGTAGCTTGATATAACTTGATCTTATGAAAGAATTAAATTTATTAGACTGGAAAACAGAATGCATTAATAGGCAATAATAATTATTATTTTTCAGTAAACTGAAACACTTAAATGTCAATCAGTAGCGGCTGATGACCTCCCACTGGGGGGTGGGTAGCTGGAGGTAGCTGAAGGCAGCTGAATGGGTCATGGCTAAATGTAATGGGATGGAACTAATTGCAACAAAGCAGAACTATATTACAGCTGTACCAGCATTGACCAAATATATATTAGTCCTACAAAGCCAGCATTACAACAACAAAACATCAGGGACAATCATTTCATCTACAAAGAGCCACCATACAAATTACCCACCTATCTGTTTTGATCCTGACAGGATTAAAATAACAATAATAGTAATGGTTGCTTTAGTTTAGCTTTGTTACTCAGAAACAGTAGTCGCAGCTTGTATGCCATCTCACCTGACCTAAATACCTGTGTTAATCTTGCAAAGTCATAATTATAACAGTAAACAGCAGGGGCAGTCCCAAGCACAGCCCCATCCTCATTGCCTATTCATAGCATCTGATTTGACCCTACAAGGTTGAAAAATGTAAACAATAAGGCAATAATTAATTACAATTAACTAAATAATTATCATATAATTGTAATAATAATAATAATAATTACAGAATTATTATATGACCCTAAGAGTTGACACAGTTGTTCGGGATTTGGAAAATTGTGTGGACAGTGACTTAACCTTTGACCAAAATGTGTCTATTCTTGTAAGAAAGTCCTTCTATATTGTATAACTTATAAATAAAGGAATTATGTCTAGATCTAGGGATGTCATTGTCCCCCTTCACTCATCCCTTATTAGGCCAATCACTGAATATAATGCCCCCTTTGGCATGTATCTATCCAGACACATGCAAAAAGTGAAACATCAACAGAAATACAAGGCCTAAACAACTTGTTCTACATCGACCAGCTCAAAGCCCTGTCACTATACTCAGTATCCTACAGACTGCTAATAGGTCACCTGTGTCTGGCTTACAAGGCATTCTCTGATCCATTACCGATGGATTTACTGCACATCAGCAAGTCAGATGATATCAGAAATACTTGGTCTAGGGATTTAAACCTCCGCTGTAACATTAGCAGAATGGTTTGAATAGATAGGTATATTTCACAGAGGATACCACTGCTGTGAAACAGACTGCCCATCCACATAAAACAAAGTTAATCCCTGTCCATTTTCAAGTGCAACTTAGATCTATGGATGGGAAGCAGGAAATCTATCTCAGGACTGTTCTCTGTACTACTAATGGAGAGAGGCAAGTCCTAAATGCTTTAGCCCATGCATGGGTCCCCTCAAATTATCTGTGATATAATCCCAGTTATTCTCATTAGGGGTAATATATAATTATCAACCATGGGATGGGTAAGGCCAATTTCTAAACAAATGGGACATGTTAATTTGAGCACAAAAAGGGAAACTGGCTAGACTTAAAATGGTCCGTAAGGACCACTAGCCTAATACTTATCTACTTACCTATGAACAACAACTAAACAGGGCCAAACATTTCATCCATAAACGGCCACCATATCAATTGTCCACCTAAAGTATCTGCTTTGATCCTGCCAAGAATAAAATAATATTAATATTAATGGTTGCATTAGCTTAGATTTGTTGCACAGATACTGTAGCCACAGCTTGTATGCCAGCTTGCCTTACCCAAATACACATTAATCTTGCACAGTCAGATTTAAAACATTAAACAGCAGGGCCATTCATTTCATTCATGTACAGCCCCATCCTCATTGCCCACTCATATTATCTGGTTTGACCTTGCAAGTTTAAAAAAATAAAAAAGGCAATGGTTACATTAATGTATTTTTTTTTCACATAAACAGTAGCCACAGCTTAGACCTTGTAGATGATCTGCTACACCCAAATACACTTTAGTCCTGCAGAGCCAGAGTTACAACAACAAAACAGCAGGGCCAATCATCTCATTGACAGCCACCATACTGATTGTCCACCTATTGTATCTGCTTTGATCCTGTCAGAATTAAAATAACAGTAATAACAATGGTTACATTAATTTAGTTTTGTTGAACAGTAGTCATAACTTGTATTTAATTTCCAGCTTGACTCAATCAAATGCACGTTAGTCTTGTAAAGCCAGAACTGCAACGTTAAACAGCAGGGACAGCCATTCACACACAGCTGCCATCTCTATTGCCCACCCACAGTATCTGGTTTGACCCTACAAGGTTGAAAAACATGAGAAAAAGAAGACAATGGGCTTCATTCCAAAAGACTTGCTCTCAGTGTAAGTGGCCAATTAAACTGAGAACAGGTTTTTTGAATCTCTGACACCCCCCAAGTGTAAGCCTGTAATTGCACTGAAGACAAGTCTTTCAGAATCAGGGCAGACGTACACCGCTGTAATTCACTTACACTGAAAGCAAGTCTTTCAGAATCAGGGCAGACTTACACCACAGTAATTCACTTACACTGAGAGCAAGTCTTTTAGAATTAGGCAGACTTACAGTAAGTCACTTACAATGACAGCACGACTTTTAGAATCAGGCTTCATGGTGAAGTTAATATATTTTTTTATATAACAGTAGACAGAGCTTGTACTCAATCTTACTTCACCCATATACACTTTAGACCTACAAAGCCAGAGTTTCGACAATGAAACAGCAAGGCTAATCATTGCATCCACAAACAGTTCCCATGCCAACTGCCTACATACCTAAAGTATCGGGTTTGACCCTGCTACGATACTAGATAAAAAAAAATCCACAAATAGCCCACATAGCCACTGCTTACCTTCCTAAATTATTTGGTTTGATCAAGCCAGGATTTAAAAATAAAAAATAAATAAAGAAAGAAAAAGAAATAGTGTGAGACCTATTCAAATAAAATTAAAAAGTAATTTAATGCAGAAAGAGCTCCCATACCCACTACCTGCTGCCTTCCTATAGTATCTTGTTTTACCCTTCCAGGATAAAAAAAAGTAAAAGCTCTATTAAAAACTATAACCCACAAAGAGACGTCATACCCACTGAATACCTTCCTAAAGTAGCTGGATTGACACTGCAGTGCTAGGATATTTAATTACAAAAATAACATTTGATTCTCAAACACTCTCCAAAACACACCACCCACCTAGTATCTGGGTGACCCTGCCAGGA
>NC_056728.1:278495873-278543591 GCF_019279795.1 Protopterus annectens
TCTTCTCATCTCTCCATGAACATTATCATGGTACACACCTAGGAACACCCACACCTATGGACCCCAGTACTGACAAATGTGTCAGTGTGCATTACTGAGAATAACAGTGTCTGTGTGTTTGTAAATTTGTAGCGGATAATACCCTGAGGGCCTTCTCACCCACTACACTCCCATTGCCATAGTTAGAAATGGCTGCTGCTGTAATGGACATTAAATGACCTTGTTACATTCTTCACCCTATGGGCTACCTGGAGCATGCAGTACCAGAATAATGCTGTTGTACAAAGGGGTAGATAGGCATGGGTTACCCTCTGAGTCCTGGCATGTGTGTGCAAGTGTCTATATTTGTAGGATACAGCATTCTGAGGCCACATTCTCCAAATACAATACATCATGCCATACATTATAAGGGATAGTTATGTTGCTGACATTTGGAGAGCCATGACAAAGCCTCACCCTACTATCCCTTGGGCATGTGCAATAAATGCATATCCCTGTAGTAGCACTGATGAGATAGACAAGGGGTTGTATTGCAGTCCTGGTCTATGTGTGATTGTGGGTATGTCAGAGCATTATCATGGGTTTCAGTGAGTAAAATAACCAATGTGGGGTGTGGGTGCTGGGTATACTGTCTTTACATCATGGTACCCCTAGCACATGTCCCAAGGTCCACTGTATGAGGACCACTGTCACCATCAACCATACAGGTAACTGATAACACTATCCAGTCCAATGATGCATGTGCTGTGTGCAAGTTATCTGTAACAGAATGGACTCACTGACAAGGTAGTTAGCACTGATAAACCCAGGTCTCTCAGATTTGTCTATGACTGTTATGTCTTTGTCAATGTGTATATGACAGTATGTCATACTATGTATTGTTTATTAACACCCTGTACATCCCCCATTATCATACTGTACAAGGCCTGGTGATGTTCTTCACTGAACAAGAAACTCGGAATATAGCTCATCCTAAAAGCTGTGTGGTGTGTGCAATTAAAGCCAAACACATTAGTAGCAATAAGTACCTATGTAGGGGTTCTACTCTCAGTATCGCCAAGTAAGTGTGTGTGTGTGTGTGTATGTGAAGGGACCTACTTCAGTTTGCAGAAAATACATGTTCCAGGAGGTCATCTGTCCAAGAACTGACTGGCAAACACTAACATTTCAAAGGAATTATCTTGTGGAAATTCATTCCATCAAAACAAGTAGTAGATGTGTAAATGCCCTCTTCCCCACTGTACAGTTGTACAGCAATACTGGAGTTGGTATATATAGTTGGGTGTGGATGTTGTGGGCACAGCCACCCTCATTTGGGTTATTGTTGTGTGTATCCCCTCAGTTAGTCTGCTGTAATACTGTACAGTTTGTTAATAGGTTAAGTAGTTGTCAATCACACTTTGTGTGGTTCTACGCCACCCCACACCCTCCAAAGTGGAGGGCTGTGCCACCCACACCAGCACACCTATGTTTAACAACTCCAGGATTGCACTACATTGGGGAAGAGGACATATACCTTGCCAGTACCATCGTCAATAACATTAAACTGGCAGACTGATTATTTACTGATGTGATGTTTTGCCTATTTTCTCTTGGTGGAAGTACATAGGTTAAAATGGGTTCACTGCAAAATTAAGTACATCCATGTGGACAGTATTCTCTGTGTATTGCATCAACACCAAAGCCTCTGTGTGTGTGTGTGTGTGTTATTCACGAACATTTGATGTGTGCCACCCAGTACACTTACCATTGTCCACTGTAGAAGGGCTGCTGACATCAGCCACCATGCACTCACCTGTATACACCCCTGAGACCTATCATCCATGTGCACATTCAGTAACTGTTATACAGACCTATTACTTGTGTTAGGCTGTACCCAGGATATGACACAGTCAAGGTGTCACCACAGTGCCATACCCCTTGTGGGAAACATCAGCACACCAAAATCCTGCTGAGACATAGACACCTACAACACAAACTGAATGCATTATGGAGACCACAATCAGTCAGTGTTAATAACAGCTATAATGCATCATGGATGAACAGCTACACATCCTGACATGTAAGCATTAAACTTTCCAGCTGAAAACATGTTACACAGCATTACATTGCTAAACCTTAGTACATTCACCCTGTGCATCAGAACCATACTATCCTGTCCCTGCATTGATGGTATGGACGACAGGGATGTAGCACAGGTATGATCATATGCACAGGGTGTGTTGTGGGTTTGCCAGAGACCTAGGCAGAGCCATTTGGTTGACATCATGTGTGTGTGTTAGGAGGTTTCATTATCAATTGGGCTGTGCAGATGTGGTGTGTGTAGGTATGGAGGCACCCTAGCTCTGTTGGTGATGTGTATGTGTATGTATGCACACAGTTCTGCAATGTGGCTGCCCTATACAGAGGTTTGTTGGACAGCTGTAGACCATACATGGCAGGATGTGCAGTTCACCGTATCCGGCCACGGACACGGGAACTGTATCTGCCAGGGGTTCCACAGGCACTACCAGGTACAAGCCCAGATATGGTACTCTCCCCTGATGATAAATGTCCACTGGATCCTGGTCCCTGTTTGGACCGGCCAGAACCATGTGCATGTGGCCTGCTGTGTTCTGGTGTGGACAGCTCCTCCCTGCAGTGCTGGTGCTGGTACTGCCACTATGGGAGCAGCTGTGACTTGTTGCATATCCACGTAGACCTCCACCTGTTGGTGTTGCTGACCTACGTCCATGTGGCTTTTGCCCTACTCCCACCATATGCTCTAACACAGACATTGCACGGTCGAGGATTCCCACCATCTCACCCAACCATCTATCCAGGACCTCTGCAAAATAATGGTGGGCACCTGCAAGTCTGTCAAATACAGCAAAATGAGTAGCCCTCTGGAGCCTCAGACTCTGTCTGGTATAATGTTCCATATGGGCCTGTGCCTACATGATGGCCCAAAACATGTGTCTGGTGACACCTGCTTTGGCACTTCTGCCAGGGGCATGATGGCCAGCAGCCCTCCTATGAGTACCCCTGTACATCTGCCTGTGTGGTACCTCGCCGGTCATCTGGCTATAACTGCTGTGTACATACACACTTACCATAGTCACCACACTGTCCTGTCCCATGCTACCACCCGCCAACTGTCCCTCATCTATGGCCACTGGTGATGGGGTATGTATAGGCATTGTGACTGTGTGCAGGGATGGGGTGGATAAAAGTGGGATGTCAACCGATGGCACAGTTTCAGCCCCTGACAACCCTGCCTGTGCCTTACCATACCTATCATCGTCAGAGTCTGTATGGACGCTAACATCAGTTTGCCTGCAGGAAGGACCCTGACCCACCACGCCACCTTGTGAGGGGAAAACAAAAAACATAATTTAAGACCTGTACGCATCATTACTTACCTCTACACACACACACACACACACACACACACACACACACACACACACACACACACACACACACACACTTACTTACAGGTGAGGTGTCACAAAGATATTACACAGACCTCTCATTACCCAACAGTCAACATGCATGACATATGGCACTCAACAGCATGCAATGCAGCAATACTCAATCCTTGTTACCAACATTTTACATCTCAGTGATGCATGAGTTGTGTTAGTAGGTGATGCCCTTCCCCTGGAACACACTGCACCCATGAATACAGTATGGCTGTGCACCTGTTCAGCACCCTGGCATGTACTGTGCACCATACCTCACGAGTGTACACACCATTACTGAATGTGTATATGTGTGGCAGTTGTTTGCTCTGTTGCTCACAGCCCCTTTGTGTTTGTCTGACACATACCTGGGATGATATCAGGACAAATGTCAATAGTAAATGCCTGACCTCTGATTTGCAGATCTCATCATCAGCAGTGCATGTGTGAGCAATAAAATTCACTTACACTGATAACCTTCAAAGCTTACTGTGGCTATGAGGAATGTACACACCCTTAATTACATGCCAGTCTCTTCCCTGACATGCAACAGGGCCACAATACTGCATATGTTAACATTACACACACCTGAAATGTGACATATGACCTATGCAATCAAATGCAGTATCAAAAAAATGTGTTAGTTGTGCAGATGCTGATTGAGATGAATACAATATGTGGGTTGCATAAGTGTGCATACCCTTAACATGATGGTTTGTTGCAGCACCTGTTAAGTGAACTACAGCAGTCACTATTCCTGGAAGGGGTAAACTAGCATGGCCCATCTTCACTTGCCATTATTTGGTCACTTCGCCCTACAAATGTCCGCCAACTCTGACGGATTGCAAGGTCAGCTCATGTGCATAGCCCTTAGAGGTCACACAGTGCCTTCATTATTGCTGTGGAGTTGGGGTTATGTCTGGCACAATTCATAACTTTGACTGTGTTCAGATATGTCTGGCACAATTCATAACTTTGACTGTGTTCAGATATGGCCATTCTTAGTGATCTTTGGATTAATGCTTCAGTTCACTGTTGTGTTTCAGGATGACACCCCTCCCCATCCTCAGCCTTATTGCAGATGCTTGACAACTATGGGCTACACATGAGTGTCATTCGCAGTGTTCCAAATTCAGAACACCATGTCTACCGGCTTAGTTCCTGCTAATGAACAGCAAACCTAAAAGTGTACACTGGCACCAACAAGGTACAGATGGGGATGGTGGGCCTGAGGTGGAGTGAGGTGTTGCTTGTGCATCACATGTATCTTTATTAATACTGTCTGTAGGTTTCAGCCTTGGTCTCGGTACACCATTACACATTGCAACACATGACTTTGGGAGACATGATGATATGCATATGCTACCTATAGAGAGCCCTGGATGATGTTTCCTGTGGAGCAACTCTTCCATCTGATTACCATACCCATAGGCCACACTTATGCAGAGTCCAGGCAATTGTTGACATAGATACTGCACAGGCAGTACTTGCTAGACATTCCTGCAAGTCCCTCAGTGTTGCTGCATGTTTCTGGGCAGCCTCTGTGACCAGTTTGCAACATGTGCTGTCATCTGTGTTGGATGAGCATCTGTTTATTTTCTACATTAATGTTGTCCCATACTTCATAGTCACATACATGACTGTCTGCACTGTTTGCCATAGTATATGCAATGGTGAGGTAAGGCTACGTCTTCCACTCCTGACTGCTACCTTTTGGATATGGGATTCATTCCATCATTTGTAAGATGTGTGCAAGCCACAGCTGCCTCTGTTGCAGGTGAGTGGGCAAATGTCATGGACATACTTCTTGGACAGCAGACCATTACTTGGTGTGACATTGAGGCCCTGTACTTCATGGAAGGTGGGTACTCAAGAAGAGTGAATGCTGTCAGTACCTCCAAATCTGCTTCCACAATATATTATTTGGAGTATGTGCACACATATGCTTCCAGTGTTTGCTAAGGTATGTATTCCCCATATTTGTTGTCCTAACATAGGATTTCATATCACACATTCATTGCTCATGTTAGGATCACATTACAGGTTGTAAAAAGTGTGAAATGTGGTATTGTGATATGCCGTTGTGTAGATCTGTAACAGTTGCCATTGTAATAGTGGTGTATACACTGTTGTAGCCACTGTATAAGGGTAATGTTTCAGACATGCCCTACTGTATGCCATTTGTCCCACCATTATGTTCATCTCTGTCCACACATCTTGCACTGACAGTTTGTTAGGTGTACTGCAGGACTCTTACATACCCTTCAGATATGCCACCATGATGACCACTGTAATTCAGTGCAGTTAACAGCAACAATAAGTGAACATGTACAGCATGCATTATGGGTAGGTGTTTTAAATGTGTGCATGGCAAATACCATGGCCATAACATGGCCGGTGTATTGGCAAATCTGAACAAAACAACTCCATACTCACCAGCTACAGGCTGCTGCCCCAAAGGTATACCAGAGGGACCTACATAGTTGTGTGAGAGATGTAATATCAGTAGCCACTCCTGTGGCATTGGTACAGGGTGGGAGCAGCATTTCAGTACATCAATAGTACAAACCCACAATACTAGAGATTATGCACATCTGTTCATTACTACACTGCAGCAAAAGACTATGTTATCTGACATATGCATGAAGATATTTTACAGATGAAGATGGATAAGCAACAGTGGTCTACTAATGTGTCCTGGGGCCTTACCTGCATGATCCTCGTCCATTGTGTGGATAGCACCCACTTCCACAATGCTATCATCAGGTTCTTGGCTTGACTGGTGGGCAGGTGCCCCAAGGCTAGCAAGGAGCTCCTCAGCATGTGTCAGTGGGGGATGGATGGCATGACCCCCACCTGTGGCTAGCTGATCCCTCCTAACTGCAGCAGCATGCTGACGGGGCATGGCAGATGAGATCAGTGCAATGATGTCACACATGCTCATAACTGCAGTTATGCAGGCTGACATTGTTTACCCTGTGGACAAGCTCGTTCCACCGGGCAGTCCTCTCCTGCAGATCATGGGCCATATGCCCAAAGAGGGTTCTGTGGTGATGCACAAGGAAGTTTATTATGATATCATTCTCCTGTGGAGTATAAGCAGGGGAGACGCTCCCGGGACATGGTAACTGGAAGACATAAACAGGAAAAAAAGGTCTGAGGACCTCATACTGCAAGGATATAATAGTTGTTAATTGACATCTCCCCCCCCAACCATATCTGCAACAATAATCTGAGCACACAAATCAATGGATATGTTTACACAAAACCTACTGTTGGGACATATATCCTATATTGAAATGTGTTTCTATTCATGTTCCACGTTGAAACACTATCATTGGTGGCCTGTTGCTATCAATGTAACCTGCATGCCATTGTAATGGCCACTGTGGTTCCATATATGCATGTGTTCTGTTTGCTATGCATACATGGAACCACAGTGGCCATATATGCATGTGTTCTGTTTGCTATGCAACTGTTCCAAATCTGGTGTTTTGGGTTAATGAGAATATCTATGCATGCTGTTATAACTAATCCTGGATTGTGTTGACTATTACTACCCACATATGTTCTAAAACTGCAACACAATAGCATTTTTGGGAAGGCTGTTCCCAGCAGAACCACCTCTCCCATCTCATCTGGCAGTGGCACCAGGCCACAGCACATCTGGGATCCACCCTGGGACCACCTCATCTGCTGGTCCTGCACTACCTTCAGATGGAACCACCTCAAGGAATGGTGCACATTCCCCCCTGAGAGTGGGCACAGACAGGATCCTATCACCTGAAGTCAGGTCCAGGGTATGGTGCATAGGGAGCTCCGCAGAAAATTGGGGGATCTGCTACACCAGCTTGAGGCCCTCATGGTGCATTTAGAGGGTCAGCCTGCCCCTCCTGCTCAGCCCCCAGCACAGCTACCTTCAGGGTCGTGAAGGTGCAGTGGGGACTGCCCATGGGTGGGGACCTCAGTCCCACTGTTTCCATTTTGGGGCTCATGAGCTTACAATTTCCAAACACCCCTCCCCATCCAAGGTGTTTACCCCCCCACATGTCTCATATAATATTATGGACATACTTCTCAATCTCTTATTGTACACACTCTGGTCAAAGCTTGACAACATGGAGGTGGTAATGGGACATATTTTGAATATTGCTCTCATAAACTTGGAGGGCTGATAGAGTGACAGGATTTGTTTTATATATATTTTCTGAAGGTTTTGAGGTCTGAAAATCAAATGTATGTCATTATCTGCTGACTACAACTCTGAGATCATCCCACTGATTTTCCACAGGGACAGGGGAACAGGCAGAAAATATGAGCCAATTATCTGCACATTCTGAAAGGATGTGTACAGTTGAGAGGTATGATTATGCATACAACTTATCACCACCCCCAGGATTCAAACCATGGCTGTGTCTGCTAAAAATACAATTTAAGTCACAGTAGAGTGTGCTATTTGGATAGTGCTGTCTATCTCTTCAGTGTTTTCTGTCTATAAGTCTCTCATGGTTGTACAATCTGACCTTGTAATTACAGCAGCCTTATACAGACATTCCTAGACATTTTTATTATGTAGCACAGTGTGGATAACAGTGGATAATACAACATTACTATTCAGAGAATGCAATACTAAAAATGCCATACAATACCAGAGTAAATACTACCAGTCCAGGATTTCAATCTTTATTGGCAAGCACAGTTTTCTTATCCAACAGACCTGTGGAGGGAATGTTCGTTAACACTACCTGACTGTTTCTACGCATATTCCCAGATTCCAGTTAATAGTATTCGCATACATCTTAATCTCTTAATGCACACACTTTGGACAAATCTTGACAACATGGGGGTACAAATAGGGACATGTTTTGAATATTGTTGCCATAAACTTGGAAAGTTGCATGAGGGACAGGATTTGTTTTCATATACATTTTTTGAAGGTTTTCAGGTCTGCAAATCAAATGTATGTCATTATTTCATGACTGCAATTCTGAGATCATCCCACTTATTTGCCAGAGGGACAGAGGAACAGACATAAAATATGAGCCTATTATCTGGACATTGTGAAAAATCTGTACAGTTGAGAGGTATGATTATGCATACAGCTTACTACCACTCCCAGAATTTGAACTATGGCTGTGTCTGCTAAAAATGCAACAATTTAAGTCACAATAGAGTGTGCTATTTGGATATTGCTGTCTATCTCTTCGGTGTTTTCTGTCTAAGTCTCTCTTAGTTGTACAATCTGACCTTGTAATTACAACAGTCTTATACAGACATTCCTACATATATTTTTATATAGCACAGTGTGAGAAACAGTGGTTGACACAACAGTACTATTCTGATATCAGATGTTACTGAATGCTACATGTTAGGCCATACTATACCAGAGTAAACACTACCAGTCCAGGATTTAAATCTTTATTGGCAGGCACAGTGTTATCTAACAGATATGTGGAGGAAATGTTTGTTAACACTACCTGACTGTTTTTACACATATTCTCAGATTCCAGTTAATATTATGCACATACCTCTCAATCTCTTAATGCACACACTCTGGACAAAGCTTGACAACATTGTGGTACAAATAGGGACATGTTTTGAATATTGCTGTCATAAACTTGGGGAGTTGCTAGAGTGACAGGATTTGTTTTAATATATATTTTCTGAAGGTTTTAAGGTCTGAAAATCAAATGTATGTCTATTTTGTAACTACAATTCTGAGATCATCCCACTGATTTGCCAGGGGGACAGAGAGGTATGATTATGCATACAGCTTACTACCACTCCCAGGATTCGAACCATGGCTGTGTCTCCTAAAAATACAATTTAAGTTGCATTAGTGTGTGCAGTGTTTTCTGTCTAAGTCTCTCTTGGTTGTACAATCTGATCTTGTACTTACAACAGTCTTATGCAGACATTCCTAGACATTTTTTATGTATCACAGTGTGGGTAACAGTGGTTAACACATTACTATTCAGAGAATGCAACAATAAATGCCATACAATACCAGAGTAAACAGAACCAGTCCAGGATTTAGAGCTTTATTGCCAGGCAGTTACAGTTTTATTTAAATATGACCTATATGGGACTATTACTGTCATACTGTCTGGTTTATTCAGTACAACCCATACAACAGTTTTTATACTGCCAGATGACTTTCTACTACTTTATATTTATTTGGTATGACTACTACAAGCAGGATTGTTACTCATCACCCTCATGATGCTGCCTTTGCAGCCTACTAGCATGGGCTTCCTGAGTCACAGCCCGTTCAGCTGCAGCTGTAAAGGAAATAGAAACATATTTAGCCATACCTATCAATCACATACACATTCTGAACTTAATGATATGACTACTTACACACTACTGGGACAACACCCCTCTGCCTTGCTTCTTGGACCCACTCGTCCAAGAGCTCCCTCTTTCTCTGCTTCAAGTCGGCATAGTGGTGCCTGACCTGCTCACCTGTCCGAGGAATACCAGTGGCACTGGTGAGATCAAGATCAAGACGGTGCCAGGCTTCCGCTTTATATTGGAAGCCCTGGTACTGGCCCTGCAGCAGTCTCTCGTCATGGCTTTTTACCATGAGTCCTACCATGACCTTGGACTCCTGTATGCCCCAGCACTGCACCCGGAAGTGCAATCCCTCTCCAACTCCTACCATCCTGCCTACAGTGGGAAGCTGCAACCAGTTATGAGCTGTATTCCTGCCTGTGGGGTTTAAATATGGCTGATTTCCCAGCCTTTGCTGTGACTGGACGGTTTTGAATATGCTGAGCTAAGCTAAGCTACGGGTAAACCTGCTTAGCTAAGGTTGGCACTGCTTACAGGGACAGGTTCAGCACTGCTTACCGATGGGCAAATCCACTTAGCTGGGCTACTCATTGCTTAGCATTCATATTTACACAATGCTCATACCTGGTAAGCAGAGCTGTGCAATGCTTGGCATTGCTTATTTTTCATTGTATTGACTATTTGCTATATAGCATTGATTCATCATTCATTACATATTATGAATTTGTTTACTGTCCCTGACCTCCCCCAATGTGCTTTCATTACATTTATTCATCTGTGACTCTACTGTATGGGACACTTGTGTTTATATGGGGATTTCACAACTTTATTAAACTGACACCTCACATCTGGACCTAATGCAGTACTCCGGTTAACAAATATATGTTACTTAGGTCAGCAGGACTGAGACAGAATATATGTGTGTGAATGAGAGGGAGGATAGAGGAATGATGAGGATGCAGGGAGTAGAGGTGGTGAAGGTGGATGAGTTTAAATACTTGGGATCAATAGTTCAGAGTAATGGTGAGTGTGGAAGAGAGGTGAAGAAGAAAGTACAGGCAGGATGGAGTGGGTGGAGAAGAGTGTCAGGAGTGATTTGTGACAGATGAGTGCCAGTAAGAGTGAAAGAGAAGGTCTACAAGAGGGTAATGAGACCAGCTATGTTATATGGGTTGGAGACAGTGGCATTGACAAAAAGGCAGGAGTCAGAGCTGGACGTGGCAGAGTTAAAGATGTTAAGATTTGCACTGAGTGTGACGAGGGTGGACAGGATTAGGAATAAGTATATTAGAGGGTCAGCCCAGGTTGGAAGGTTTAGAGACAAAGCCAGAGAGGCAAGATTATGTTGGCTTGGACATGTGCTGAGTAGGGATGCAGAGTATATTGGGAAAAAGATGATAAGGATGAAGCTGCCAGGTAACCAGAAAAGAGGAAGGCCTAAGATAAGGTTTATGGATGTGGTGAGAGAGGACATGCAGGTGGTTGGTGTGACAGAGCAGGATGAAGAGAACAGGAAGAAATGGAAACAGATGATCCACTGTGGTGACCCCTAATGATAGCAGCTGAAAGAAGAAGAAGGAGAAGTAGGTAATACTAAAAAAAAATGTTTATGTACTACTTTCACATGTAAAATGCAAACTGGTTACAGTGGAGATCGAAACGGGAATGGCTGCTTGCAAAGCATACGCTCTAACCACTACACTATTGCAATACTGCTTATGTTGAATGTCTCTTGCTATTTAACTGCTTGTGCTGTTTAAGATGGACTAAGCATAGCTAAGCAATGGGCACACCCGCACAGCTACACTTAAACTTTATCGCATTTATAAAAAAAACAGTTTTGTTGTGTTATTTTATCTATACCATTCAGAGTATCCCTGCTAATGCTGAACTTGTTATTTTATCAACTTTCTGCTTTGTGGGACAATTGTCCCTTTTGGCTTTGTCCACATTACTTACTCTGACGGGTTGGGAGGTGTGCACTATGTGCTTATGCTACCTGTGTAATCCTAATAACTTTTGGCTTGGTAGCATACCTCTTACAGCAAAATATCTAGACAAAGCCTAAAATGATGGGGGGACAAATAGGGACAGATTTTAAATATTGCTCTTACAAACTTAAAAAGTTGATAGAATAACAGGTTTTACATTAGCATTAATTTTTTGAAGGATGTGTGGAGTCTTAAACTCAAATGTTTTGTCATTATTTAATGACTTCAGTCCTCAGCTATTTGCCAGAAATTTACAGATTTTAGGGGGAACACAACAAAAATATGAGGCAAAAATCTAGGCAGTATGTGAAAAGCTGTACAGTTGAGAGGTATGCTTGGTAGGGACGATTGTCCCTTATGCCTTTGGCCACAGATTTGTTTTCCCTGACAGGTTGGGGTTGTTACGAGCATTCTTGCTCATTTATAATTGCTAAAAGACAATTCTTGAGTGCAGGGGGCATGTGTATTGTGACAGCTCTGCTCTCAGACACAACCCTGTGCTCATGCACAGAACTATGTCCGTTTTAGAGTATGGCAGCTCACCTTCATAAAAATGCGTGGCACACTGCTGTGCTGAACAGGAATGGTCCCTGCCATGCAGGATTAACTTATTCCTGCACACCTGCTTGCTGAATCCTAGGGAATGTCTAAAAGACAATCATAAAAAATCAAATACCTAATAGTCATAAAAAGTTTTTCATAACCAATTGATTGTTCATTGCCTTGGACTGTAAAGTTTCATATACAAATAACAAGCATCCTTCTGCAACGGTCTTTTAGAAACATTCAAAAACAAATCAGAGTAATTACTGAAATGCATAATAAAAACAAATCATTCCATTTGGATCTGTTTCTCCTTAAAATGCACTGTGGCATGACTGAAAGTAAAGGCATTTGTTATGTATCATATGTTCTTGCATTCTCTTCCAGCTGCATTGCAGTTTACCCTACTTAATACCTTTCTGAAGGACACTGAAGCCTATACACTACTGCCCTCTGGTAGCAATTCCTGCTAATAGTGTCTGTAAAATGGTGACCATTAATAATAAAATCTAAATTATCATTTTTACATGTACAAGTTGAACAATCCTTGCATCTACTAATTTTTTGTATACTACCATAATCCAAAATATGCACAATCTGGCACTTATAATAAATTAATTCCTGAATGAGATGTTTCAATTAAGACATTTTAAATTGTTCTATGATGTGCCACTGTACCAAATTTTATTTCAAAATTCAGATAACTCCCTCTTATGTGGTCATCGGGTCATCAAGGTACAAAAGCAAGACCACTTCTGATGAAAAAGACCAATTACTTCAAGAAACCTCAACCACCAATTCAGCACTGAACAAATTCACAGTGAGACCCCAGTAATGTTTGACATTTTATTTTAGTACTTTTAATTACTCCTGACAAGGACTTCATCATCCACAATGAATTAAATATCATCCCCCAAGAAATTACACAAACAAATTATTTAAAAAATATACAAAAACATGTATTGCAAAACAAAATGATAATAAATTGAATTTACAAGGTGGCTGCTCTTCCAGTGTGTAAACAGATGCTGAGAAAAAAGGAGTGTCATAGAATTTTTTTTTTTTTTGTAAAATTCAGTTACCGGCTAAATACACTGCCTGGATGCCAATAAAGAAGAAATTTGGAAAACCCATAATAAAATAGTCAAGAAAAGATGAAGAGAAAACACTGTAGGAAAGGATTCTGCAGCTGCTCAGAAAGAAACAGTTCAAGCTTCAGTTCTGGTTCAAGAGACAGCTTCCAGTAATTTAGAGGAAAAATAAATCAGATGTGCTCAGAGGTGATTGAAATAAACAAAACATTGAAGGAATGTATCAACTCAAACAAAAAAAAAAGGCTGGAGAAATAAAATAAGCTTTAACTAGCTATCCAGATGAACAAAAAAACCTGCAAAAATCAGAGGTAGACATGAAGAAAAAGGTGGCTGAATATGAAGTTTCCCAAGAAAAAACTGTTTAAAAGGTTAGAAGACAGAACACATAGAAAACAACCTGAGATTTTCTGCTATACCAGAGAAACTGGAAGGAACAGACTGTATTAATTTTATGAAAGCACAAATAAGCAACTTGACTGGTGTTCCACAGCAGAATTTTTTAATTGAAAGGACGCATTAATTGCATACTCCAAACCTGGCTATGAGAAAGCAGCCAAGACCTATATTAGAAAAGTTGCAATCATACCAGTAGAAAGAGTTAATCCTGATAAAACTGTGGCGGTAGGGTTACGTATTAAAAATTGGGGACATCAGAGTGTTTGTAGGAAATAATTGCTCACTGTGTATCAGGCAGAAGAGAAGCTAATTTATCCCAGCAATAGGGGAATGCAAAGAGGAAGGTGTAAGATTCAAGCTGCTATATCAAGCTGTCTTCAAAGTATTTTTTTCTTGGAGCATCAAAGTCATTCTTGATGCAGAACAGGCTAAGGAGGAAATAAAAAGTTTATCCAACAAAAAGTGAGTCAGCAAGCAGAAGAGGATTCTGCTTCTCATTCTTCTGACAGTAAGGTTCATGGCGAGACTTTGCCAGTGAAACATTTTCCAATGTTCCAAAGGAAAATACTTGAGAGACAGTAAAAGTACTGGAGTTGACTAGAAGAGTCAGGAATACCTTGTACTTGTACTAGAGTTTGATGTTGGGAGATGTAGATGAACAGGAAGAATACTAGCAACTCTGAAATTATTGAATAAATGAAGACTATAAAGCATTGTATCACATTTGTGAAATATGGTTTTGCAAGAAAAAGTGGCTGAAAAACACTGGATTTTATTGGCTTTGTTAAACGTCTGGGTGTACTGTAAAGCATATATCCTACTTTATAAAACTAACTGTAAGTAAAACAATTTTTTGTTTTTATTAGTATTTGATATAAATTGCACGTTATATACAGTAAAACAGTTTTGAGCAGTATGCTGTCAGGTGCATTTTAAATGTGAGGGAGTCTTTTCAGTGATTGTATGTGTTAAAGATATTAAAGTAAAAAACTTTTTTAAGTTGTAAGAAATATAGGTTTTACAGTATAATAGAAAAAAGACTGCACAAAAGCAAGTTTAATGCTCATATGCTGTAATCTTAGGCTGCAGGGGTGGTGGTGGGGTGTAAATTAATATGTAGAGTTAGGATATTTTCTCTTTTTTATTTTTTACAAGGGAGAATGTTTAGATTATTACCTTTGGTTTAAGATGTTAACATGCATTTTTGTAAGCATGTAGGCTTTAAATATAAGACAAAATGATGAAATCCATGAAAATGCTAAGCATCTTACAGCTGCAAAGATATTAGCTTGTTTGTTTTTCATTGGCAAATGTTCAGTAGATTTGAGATGTCTGCAGCTGAGGACAGTGGTGCATTCTTTTTGGAGTGAAATTATAAAGACTGATTGCTGAGTACTTTTCTGTGGAGACAAGCTGTCTGCATGTGCAAGCAGTTAATACTGAGAATTCTGAGTATTCCTTGCTGAGAGAAATGCAAACCTGAAAGGAAAATGGCAAGCAATTAATTTTGAGAAGATAATAAGAGTTAGCCTCCGTAGCAGCCTTAATACTTTAATGCAATTAATAGAACAGTATACAATTTAGTTTTATTTGAAGACAGCCAGTGCACTTTTTCTTAGGGCTAGAAGTTAATATTTTCTGAAAGCATACAAGCTTTTTTCATATCTGGGAGGGGAAGAGAGATAAGAAAATAACACACAGCAATCAGTGTACATGGGAGCAGAGGCTGTGGCATGTACTTTACCATGGGTAGCCTTAATTTTAGGTTAGATAATGCCTGTAAGGGCAACATTAGTTTGATGCAATTGCTCCCTTCTGGGGAGGGGTAAACTTCCTGTTTTGAAGATGTACATACTTTTGTGCATTTGTTCCAAGTTAATATGGAATAGAGTATTTTGTATTTGTTTTTTTTTTTGTTTGTTTGAGGGTTTCTTTAAAACAGAAAATCTTGAAAAATGTGACATTTGCTCAAATGGAGATGAGAAGAGACAACTGTATAAAAGATCTGCCTGACAAAAACTAGTATATACATGTAGCCCAAAAAACTGAAAATAAACATTAAAAAACACTGTCATGTATAATAAGTGGGAACAATAGCTTTTTATCACGATGGCTATGCTGTCCATATTATCCTGGAAACTGAATGACTTTACAGGTATAGATAAAAAGGACAACATATTGAATTATATTAATAAATGAAGAGTGCAAACAGAAATGCTTCAGGAGACACATTTGGAAACAAATTAGCATGTGAATTTGACAGAGAGGATTTCAGAATGGATATTCAGCAAAATACTAGGGACAGAGGAAAATTATAGTAATTATAGTAATTACTAGATGGGTTCCAATGGTGATGGATAAGGAAAAAAGACAAAAATGGTAGATTTGTGGTAGTAAGGTTTGGTTGGCAAGGGAGGAGGATTACAATAGCATGTATTTATATTCCATCAAAAACTGTTATTATGGAGCTTAAAAAATTTGGGGGAGAAATAGTTAGCTTTCAGCAGGGAATGTTATTTATAGGTGAGGACTGGAATTTGATTTGCAATAGTGAGGATGTATCAGGGGGACGCAGAAGTGACAATATAATAAAACAGGGTAGATATCTGAAGAAATTTATGAAAATATTTGGTATGGAAGATGTAAATTCAGTAGTAGGAACTCGGACACAATTTACATATTATTCTCCAAGGTACAATAACTGGGCCCAATTAGATAGAAATTATATTTCACAGGAACATGTGCATTTAATTGAAAGCTTTGACATGCATTCAATAACTATTTCTGACCCTGCACCAATAAAAACTAAGATAGAAATTCAGGGTAATGAAATAAAAATGAGTCCCTGGCGCTTTCCCGCATACCCATTAAAAAGAAAGAAATTTAAGGAGGTAGTGGAAATTATTTGCCAGTTATTATGGAAGATAGCAATATCTTCAGAAGTTATAGTTAATGAATGTGATAAAATGAAAATGGAGTTCAAAAACAGGGATGAAATAAAAGAGAAAGATATATCATTAAAAAACAATAGAAATTACTTAGAGGGGAAGACAAATGCTAAAGTATTGTAGAATAAGGGAAATTTCACAGAACAAGAGGAGGAAAAAATTTAGAGTGCCAAAGAGAAAATAAGGGAGTACCTGGATAATATGCACAAGTTTTCAAAAAATTAGTAGCCAACTATTTTTTATAACAACTCCAGAGCACAAAATCTTTTAGCATGACTTAGGCAACAGAACATTGGACGGGTTGTCCCCAAGCTTAGGGAACCTATAACAAGAAAAATAACCAGAGATACTTTTTATTGCTATTTTGGTAATTTTAAGAACATTTGTATAAAGGAGAGAAATGTGGAAATCAAGAAAGAATATAAATGAAAATATTTATGGAAGACTTAATTATGCCAAAGTTAGAAGAAGATGAAGCTCAACAACTAACAGTTAAGATAGGAGGTGATGACATAAAAACAGTGATGTATAATCAGTCTTCAGAAGATTCTCCAGGAACAGAAAAGATCTGGAAGACTTTGCTTAAAAGTATTTTAAAAGTAGGGGAAGCACTAACACCTTGGAAGAAAGCTGTGGTGGCTGTGTTACCTAAAGGTGGCAAAGAGCCTTCAGACCCAGCTTCATATAGACCCATTTCAATTTTAAACCACAATTATAAAAGTGTTTAAATCTATACTAGCTAAAAAATGGCAAAAGTGCTGCTAAAATTGATAGATATGGATCAGTGTGGTTTTATGGAGGAGAGGCAAACGTCTGACAACATTAACAGAACAATGATAATCCAGAGTTAAGCAGAGTGTAAGAAAGTACCTCTGCTGTTTTTGGATCTTAATGAAGAGAAAACATTTGACAGAGTAAGCTGTGATTTTATGAGCAGGGCATTGGAAGCATTTGCAGTCCCTGATACAGTTTGTTTGTGTTTGTGTCTTTCAGCTTTTCCCGGTTAGGGGTCGCCACAGCGGAACTCCAGTCCGCTAATGATTGGCAGTAGATTTTTACGTGCTGGCTTGCCGGGCCTAACGCACAACCTTCACCGAAGGAATGCCCATTCACGCATGTCGCCACACAGAAGACGCTCTAACTGAGAATCGAACGGGCAACGTCTAACTGTGAGGCGACAACGCTACCGCAGCACCACCCTGATACAGTAATAAGGTTAATTAGCAGGATATGTGAAGGATTGGATGCAAGAATTAAAATGGGAGGGTTCCTCTCAGATAAACTGGGTTTGAACAGTGTAACCAGGCAGGAATGTTAAATTTCCCTTCTGTTTGCTTTATATTTAGAGACACTGGAAAAGAAAATAAGGGACTCAGATATACAAGGATATAATTGGTATGGTAATCAAGAAAAGTAGACTTTATTTGCAGATGCTATTGTTTTGTACCTGATGAATCCAGAAAAGGACACCTCAGTGTTGTGGAACATTTTGAGGCAGTGTCATGTCTTTTGGGGATATAAAATTAATGAAGATAAAACAAAGGTTACAGCTGTACATTATGTATCCACATGCAAGCAATGCCCATATTTATGGGGACATGATAAGATGAAGTATTTAGGAGTATGGATTAAAATGGTTTCTGTTATGGCAGCTAAAGATATGTTTGAAGAGTCTAAACAAAGATAATACAAAAATTGAGAAATTGGAAACTTATTTATGGATATGAACAATGAAATACAAACAGTGAAAATGTTTTTAGTACTTTCTTATATACAGGTCAGGCATACTTTTATCAACCAGAGGAGAAGTTGTGGCCAATAATTAATAAAGAATTGAAGAAATTTATCTGGGATGGAAAGAAGCCAAAAGTTAAATGCAACAATGTGATCCTTCCAATAGAACAAGGTGGTTTAGGTTTACTTGATTTGAAAGTATATTTTAAAGCAGTTAAGACTCATATACATAAAGCCATCAGAAGGTTATAATTCATAGAGGAAAGAGATAATGATGAACCAAATGGATGTTCAAGAAATAGAGAGAGAGAGAGAGAGAGATTTTGGATGCAGATCCTTAAGGAGAATAATAACCATACAGAATATGATACTCATAAAGTAACAGAAAGTTTTCTAAGAACCAAGTCAATACTAGAATTGAGAAAGGAGATTTTGCCAGTAGGGGTGACTACAAATAGAGGTACAGAAAATAGGCAAGAGGGGGCTGGAATTTACTGGAGAAACCTGGTGAAAAAAACAAGATATTGGGAGTAAAGTAGTCAAGCAGGAAAGGTAACAGAGTGTGATGAGGACATTTGGATTGTAGGCTAGAGACTGCCTTCCGTACCAGGGCTTGATCACAGAGTACAGAAAAAGTGACAGGGATAGAGTAATTGTAAGTGAAAGATCTGCTCTGGTAAAGTTTTTACTTTAATCTAGAACAGAAGTAGCTTTTAAAAAAGGAATAACTAGTAGGGCATATAACATATTATACCATGAACCCCCATTAATATTCCAAAACGTGCACGCTGATTGGCCAGCGTGCACATTGTAAATCGACTTATACTAATGGAAAAAGGTCCGGTCGCCCGAACTTTTTCCATTAGTATAAGTCTCTTTTAAAACACTGCCTCGCTATGTTAAAAGAGTTTAACATAGTGACACAGGTTTAAAAAAAGCAACAGAGATCTCTGTTGCTTTTTTAAAGCTGTCTCGCTATGTTAAACTCCTTTAACATAGCGACACAGTGTGTAAAAAGCAACGGAGATCTTGCTTTCTCCATTGCTTTTTTTTAAACCTGTCTCGCTATGTTAAATGGGTTTAACATAGCGAGACAGCTTTAAACTAAGCAACGGAGATCTCCGTTGCTTATTTTAAAGCTGTCTCGCTATGTTAAACCCATTTAACATAGCGAGACAGGTTTAAAAGCAACGGAGAAAGCAAGATCTCCGTTTTTACTTTCGCTATGTTAAATGGGTTTAACATAGCGAGACAGCTTTAAAATAAGCAACGGACCGTTGCTTATTTTAAAGCTGTCTCGCTATGTGAAACGCATTAACATAGCAACAGTAAAAGCAACGGAGATCTTGCTTTCTCCGCTGCTTTTGGCCACAACTCTGATGTACTGCGAGGCATGCGCAGTACATCAGAACTGCCGCGGATACCAGGCAGCTGCCGGAGGGCAGCAAAGAGGCATTATTCAATGCCATTATTTAAGAAAAGTAATTATTTCTTTTCTTAAACAATGTCATAGTATAATAGCAATAACCCACTTCTGGGTGTGGGTAATGCGGGATTTACCCACGGTTGTCTTTGTTCCCTCGGGACCAAACCACACCAACCGTGGGTAAATCCCACATTACCCACACCCAGGGGTGGGTTATTGCTATATTGCACGATAACTATAAGAATCAATCAGAGGAGGCTAGAAAAGACTGGGGAGAAATTTACAAGAAAACAATGGAAAGACATATGTATGGCTCCCAAGTATGCAATGAAGTCCAGAAGTTGTAGAATTGTTGCTTGGAAGTATTTACATTAGTATTTTTATACCCCAAGCAGACCTCCAAGAATTTTTCCACAGGTAGATAGCAAATTTGGAGGTATGACTGAGATGAAAGAGGTAGCTGGGAAAATATGTTTTGTGAGTATAATGAGTTGGCAGATTTAAAAAATTCCCCTACAGAGTATTCTATCAGAAATATTAGGTGAGCAAATGACTGTAAGTAAGGAAATGATTCCACTAAGGTGGGCTATAGGATCTGAATTGCCTTGATGTAGAAAGGCCTTATTAAGCTTATTTTTATTGGCTGGCAAAAAAACAACTATATTAAATGGAAATCAAAGTCTACGCCAACTGTATTTCACATATCAAATATTATAAAAGAGATAAAAGTACTGGAAGAGGGATCTTTAGAAAAGGGAAGGAGTAAATTAGCAATTGTGGAACAATGCATGCATAATAATGTTCAGGAGGAGGAATGAAGTTAAAGGGAAAGCAGGATTTCAGGAATTTTTTTGTAATTTTGGACTGATAACAGCAGCAAAGAAATATATGTGATGTATATTGTATTTAAATGGAGAAATGTTAAAATTATTTATTTTCTTTTTTGTTAATGTATGTTTGCCTATGTCCTAAGGCAGTGGTTCCCAACCTTTTTTGACTTGCGTACCCCTTGGCAATCCATTTCCCTGAAATTGTACCCCTCATATTGTTGATATTTGTAATAGTTGCTTTTATGTCCAATGTGTGTGTTGTAAATGTAACTAATAAAATTTAATAATAAAAAACAATCTTTAATAGTAAAGTGAACAAACAGTGCATATGCATATATATATATATATATATATATATATATATATATATATATCAGCAATACATATAAATAAGTCATAAAGTTATCATACAATTAAACATTTCAAACTTAATAAAATTTCAAACTAAACAAACAATTATTAAGCAACTTTATCTTGCACATATTTAGTGTGAGCCTTGTGTTTGTTTTGAGGCACATAGTTTTTTGAAATTGGGTTCAACTGATGAAAGGTGTATCCTAAATCTGGAACTGCATTCAGCTTATTACGATATTTGTTTTTAATTAAGACATAAGAAGAGAAAGCTCTCTCTGCTATTTCAGTACTTGTAAATGGCAAAAGAAACAAAAGGGCCTTGTCAGAAAGCTGTTCGTATTCTCTGCTGATGTTTGCCCAAAAGTTAATAAGAAAGTATCCTTTGAATTCAGCATTTAAAGTACTATCAGTTGAAAGTTCAATCAACTTCTCTTTCTCCTTGACTGATAATTTAGCTGCCTGGACATATTGTTCTTCAAAAGGATTTGAAATCAAATAGATTTCTTCTTCAAGTTTGGGGAAGTACTTCTGGAAGTCCGATTTTAGCCCATTCAAGTGTTCATTTATTTTCTTCCTTATTTCCCAGGATAGAATAAGCTTGTTTTCAGATAAGAAATTATGCAGAGTTTCAAATACCTCAGACTGGCCATTTTCAAGACATGACCTCCAAAAATCTATTTTTTTAATCATAGATTAAATTTTGCCTGAGACATTGAAGATCGTTATTGAGCTATTCTGAAGTGTCAAATTTAATTTGTTTATAATCTGGAAAATATCTGATAAATATGCAAGTGCCTGAAGCCAATTACAGTCGTGTAACTTGGAAGCAAGGAAGAAAGGATGGTCTTCAAAAAACACCTGGACTTCATGTCTAAGTTCAAACAGCCGGGTAAATACTTTACCACGAGAAAGCCACCTTACTTCTGTATGAAGGAGCAGAGTAGAATGAGGACTCATCATCTCTTCACACAGAGCTTTGAAAATTCTTGAGTTTGTGGACTTCGACTTTATAAAATTCACCACTTTCACAGCTTCATCCAAAACAAGTTTAAATTCACCAGGGAGGTTCTTGCATGCTAAACTTTGTCTGTGGATGCAACAGTGGCTCCAACTTATATTGGGAGCTACCTTCATGACAAGACGACGAAGACCAGAGTAAATCCCTGACATAGACTTGGCACCATCGGTACATAATCCACAACAATTAGACCAATTAATCTCCTTTTCTTTGAAATTACAATCAATAACATTAAATATAGCCTCACCCCTTGTGCATTATGACAGAGGATGACAAAGCAAAAGGTTTTCTTCAACTTCATTATCTTTCAAATACCTTGCAATAACAAGCAAAATAGCACAATAGGCAACATCTGTGCTTTCATCAACTTGAATAGCGTAAATGTTACTGCTTTTAATTCTACCTATTACTGCCATCTCAACATCATCAGACATATCTTTAATTCTTCGAGATATTGTATTGTTTGAAAGAGGGATGGTGGTCATTTTCCGCACATGTTCTTCTCCAAGCATACATCGAACAGCATCTGTTATACAGGGAGATATTAGATTCTCGGCTATGGTATGACTTTTACCACATTTTGTGATACGGTAACTAATATGGTAACTAGGTTCAACTGCGTTTTCGTAATCTTTGTTACCTGACAGGATGTATGATGTCAGATTCAATCTTTTTTGTTATTTTCCGCTAACCGTTTGAAAAAACTGTATTCCTTATTTTTATAGTTAGCATGTTTCATTTCTAAATGGTGTAAAAGTAGGGAAGGTTTCATTCTACCATTTGACAGCACTTCTCCACACACCACGCATTGGGGCTTAGGACAGTCTTCATTTCCCACATACGAAAATCCATATTTCATGTATCCATCACAGTACTTTCTCTTTTTCCCTCTTTGAGAAACTAAGGACTGTGCCTGGTTAGTGTTTTGCACCAAAATGTTGGACATGTCTTGAGAAGTACTCTGATCACATTCTATACTCATATCATGCATCTGCTCTTTTGTTGTGCCAGGTTTCAGCCACTTATCCATCACAATATCTAGTAATGAGACAATTACGAAATTAATTTTAATATTAAATTTAAATAATGATAAAAAGAACTGTAACTGTTAAGATAAGAACAAATCTAAGTTTCTCAGCTTTTCATGTCAAAAATGTAAGTAGTACTACATGAAAGCAAATGTGTGTAATTTTGCCCCCGCCCCACAGCCATTACATTCTCCCATTACTTGCCTGTATTGCCACTTCTCCCAATTCGCCATAAACACTGTCCAAAACTGTCAGTGTGCGCACTTTTTTTCTAATGATTACAGATATTTGGATTTAATTTAAAACTTTTATTTCAAATATACTTAATATAGCACAAACACTGATAGACATTTGCTAAAGTAAACAAAGCAATACAGTGTTGCAATGAAAACAGACTTAGCATTAAAACTTCTCTGCCTCTGAAACTCATATTCACTGAATCAGTATTGAAATCCACATTCAAAGAAAATGCATCTGGCCAGTGGTAGATTAAGATTAAAGGCAGTTTTCAAATCAGTCAGAATGACAATCTTAGAGGCTGCTGCTAACAAACAACTTCATATATCAGAGTGCATGTTCACCCAAAAGTCATACAACATTCCACTACATTCTCTTGCCAAACAAAAGTCATTAAAATAATGTAATTATTAACATATATCTAATTTAATTTCTAATCTAACCTAAGCATCAAGTGTATCTCAACAAGTACTACAATTTAAGTCTGGAAAGGACCAATTGATCTCCACACACCAAGTGCAAAGCAGAATCCAGCAGATCGACAATAATAATAAAAAGGAGGTTAGCTAGAAAGCATTACTTCTTAGCACCTATCAAATCTTCCTTAGCCCTCTTTTCACTTGCAAGGGAAAGACCAGACATCAAACAGAAATTAAAGGGTAATTCCCAGCAAATTATTAGGCCATATGCTTTTTTTTTAAACCTGCTATCACAAAAAAAGCAAAAGAACTGTCTCGCAATAAATACTGACCAAATCCAGGTTCACACGTTATAATAAACTAGTTGCCTTCCAAGAACTTAATTCACTTGGTCTACAAACATGTATCAGCTGCTAAGGGTTAGTTTCCTTTCCCACAACATCACTTGCATAATCTTCAAGTACTACTACTACCAGTGTTTCTCTTAGCTAAGTTCTTACTTTTTACAGGCATAGCTTTCAACTTTCCATCTCCAAAATGAGGAACATCAGCCCTCATAATGTGGAACAAATGGGCAAAATGTGGAACACGTAATAATGCCTTACTAACAACTTCATCTGGAAGCTCAGTTAAATGTGCTATTCAGCTATTGTACTTATAAAAAGTTTTAAGGCTGTGTAGATATACAATAGAGATGAGGGAGTAACAAATGATATAAAACAAAGGACCAGACTCATAATGGGTCTGCAATAGGGAGTCAAGGGGTTTCAGAAAAATAGGCCAATACTCATGCATCACGGTCACAGCTGAAGAGCTGAAACACACTGCTTGTGATAATATAAATCTGAAGCTGTTTGCTTGTAATATATATATATATACATATATATATATATATATATATATATATATATATATATATAATAATAAGAATAAGGAGCATGCAAAATTTCATTCAGAGAACACAACTACTGTACTCTTATTTAAGAAAGTAATTTCAGTCAACCTTCCCAGTGCCGACACTACAATCTCGGGCTTTGAACACTAGACAAGCTAAGGTTAAGCTAAGAAAAAAAAAAAAAGACTACCATTCAAAAACAGCTCTACTTGTCAAATATAAATTAAATTTATTAAACATAGTACTCCAAGCTGGAAGCAAAGGCACTAAGTTAGTTGACAGAATGATTGGTTCAGTACTTTATGACTGACGTTATTCAAATGCATTATAAAGGGCTTCCTGATATGAGGTACATTGTATCAGCCTCAAGACTGTTCATGCCAAAGTGAATTTTCTGAATATTAATTACAATTATTCACCTTATACAAAGAGGTCATGATTGCTTATTTTTCTTTCCTAAGTGTTTTTGCAATGCACCTCCACAACACAAATGATGTCCCAATTTTTTTTAATTGTACAATTCCTAATATGGGTATTAACAGCCTTTCTGTAATATTATACTCTGATGTGTGCATGAAGAAATTCAGTGCAGCTCCCCATGTGGCCATTACTGTAGCTACATAGCACTTTACACATACAGCACAAAGCAAATTGCACCTCTGTTATAAAAACATTTTAGTCTTCAGACTCTGATTCAGAAATATGGCATGCAATTAATGCTGAATAAAATAGAATGCCATTGATTTTTTGCAATATTAAAAGCTATCCCTGCACTAAAGATGCATCAAATGCCTCTTACAGAATCATGTGCACACATAAATTAAAACAAGGAAACTGCACACACCTAGTGTCTTCTGTAACACAATTCACTGGATGGTAAGTTATTAGCTTGTTACTACTGTCATTCTGACGCGAGTACTGAAATATGAATTGGAGATGACGACTTGAAACATGTCATTTAACTGTTGGCATGTTTTAAAGCCAAGCAACTACTGTGAAAGGAAATTCTCATTGGTTGCCCTGGGTACAGAGATTAGGGACTGCAGTTACTTAAATAATGTTGCAATATCTTGTTAAATGGGCCCAACCTTTGACATATTATTGAAGTTTTACTACATAAATAATTAGTTTGCTGTTTCCTAAACTGCATTAAATTCTAAAAAGTAATTGCTTTACTGAGTGATTTCTTTATGTATATTTTGTCTAAATATGATGATTGTTAGGCCGATAAATACAGATATTGTTAGAAGAAGAAGAAAAAATCCAGAGAGTATCCAGGTGATTAGTTTTACCTTACTTTATTTCATGACTGGTGAGGGTTTTTTTTCCTTTTAATTGTATTGCACTCACAATGAGCACAGCGTTTACTGAATAATTTGCTCTGTAATACCAATGCTTTACTTATCCTACTATTCATGATTAGAGTTATACGGCTTTTAGTAAACTGCTCACTGTCTCAGACCCTGTAATCTGAAAGATATTTCTTGTCACTTGTAGTCTTTCTCTGGTACAGTCAGAACTGTTGAGCTTGCAATCATATTTCTTTCTTTCTGACATGCAGGGATATTATACACTTATACAGAGATGCTATATCGTTGTTCTTACCTTTCCTTTTCTGTTTTCGTGATCCCAAAGTTCCTGCACATACTACTACACATAACTACAGCACTGACACACAACCTTCTTCCCTAGCCTAGGTAACAGTTACAGTAGAATAGATAAAATACAGATAACGGGAATACGTTGGCGCCTTCACATTTATAGGACAGACTTCCTGTGCATGGGAATTAAGTCCTAGGATTGTGAAAGTGCCTAAGGCAGGATTTTTTTTTTAATTAAATGAACTTTCTGCCATTGCTAATTTTTTCCCGCGTACCCCTAACCAACCAAGCACGTACCCCTGGGGGTACGCGTACCCCAGGTTGGGAATAGCTGTCCTAAGGGATCATTTAATAAAGATGTTTAAATGATAATACATTATTTACCTTTGATAGCCTATAATCTGAATACATAGTTTACAGAAATGTGTTAATTTAAAACAAAATAGTTGTGTAAGAGTGCTTACCAAAGCAACAAGTAAAACAAAAATAAGCACCCAGGTAGTCAGTCTCAAGTCCATTTATTGCAGTAAAATCAGTTGAGCGCTTTCATCAAACACAGTTGACTTCATCAGAACCAAGAACTTTCTTAAAAAAAACAGTTTAACTAGCATAAAAACAGTCAAGATTGATAGAAAAACAACCAATAAGAACACATAAATCAGCATACCTAATAAATAGTAATATTTAAAATAAGTTAACAATAACCATGTCATGAATGCTGTTTACTTTCAGGATGGTATAATAAAAATGCTTAGACTTGTCCTGCCTTTGCTTTCAAAATTGGCAAGATAGTCATATAATCATTCAGCCCAAGGTATAGATTAGCAGCCAACCTTAACTGCCACAACAATTCTTTTTTACACAATGCATTTTGCCAATCCCCTCCTCTAGAATCTATCTGCACAACATCCAAATTGGTAAACTTAAAGCCAGAAAAGCTTTCACAATGTAAACTATGTCTAAGAGCATTAGTTTCTTTCTTATTTTTTACATCATATAAATGCTCATGTATTCTAGATTTAAGAAGCCTCTCAGTTTTTCCAACATAGAATGCAATACATGTGTTACATTTCACAAGATATACTAGTTTACTGGTGAAACAATTACCTTTCTTAAAAAACAAAGTACTGCTATTTTGGTTAGCCAAAGTGATGGATGTAGCCTGTAAAATATATTGGCAGCTTTTGGAGCTCAAAAGGAATGTTGCCGAGTTGAAGGGCAAGTTAACTCGGCTTATTGAATTGTTTTCACAAAAGCAATGCAACCTCAATGGTTCGTATGGTTCTGGGAATTGTGTGGAGGTTGCACAAGTGAATAAAACTGGTTTCTGCAATCAAGGCAATGGAAAATCCACAAACGGATTGGCCAGCTGTTCACTCGCCTTGGGGAGGTGTGGTGACATCATTGTGGTAGCCGAGGTCGATCATGGCAACAGAAATCAGCTTTCACCCTGCAACGGGTTCATTCTCCTTATTCCAACAACTACAGCAGCTCGAGGAAGGATTTAAGCACTAATTGTGCTGTCTATTTGGGAAAGATGTCGATTTCATTTTGGATGTTTTTTCTGAGCAGCTGCGACAGCCAGAAAATAAAGAAACAGGTACTGTTAATTCTACTCATGAAGTAACTCAATCTAAAATGATTAATTGTAACTTGGGAGGTACAAGTAACAGTATTAATGTTCTCCCTGAGCAGAGAGTTATTTTTAATGGGCATTCAACTTGCTCAAGGACTGACAATATCAACTGTAACAAAGACACAAGGGGGACAAATTGCAAATATGGTGCCTTGCTTAAAAAGAACTTTGTTTTTAATGAGCAATAAAAGGCATAAGGGAGAATGGCTGCAAAGGATAACAGCGATATCAACAGTTACCAATCTTTGAAAGACATGATATACATGTTTGAGAAAAAAAACGTTCAAATTTAAAATGTCCCAAATGGAAATTGTTTATTTCAAGGAATGTATACGTTTGCAAGTGGTACCACAGGGGTTACGGGTTTATATATTCCCGTTTGGTTTATACTATGATGCTGATATTATTGGGGATTTTGTCAAACTTTTTGACAAATGGGGGCTTGAATTATTAGAGTTGTGCATTTTCAAGAACAAATGGAAACTAGGCTTCAAAAAGAAGTAGAAGATTTGAATGTCATGATTTTAAATGATTTGTTGTTTTCTCAATATGAAGGGCTTTATAACAAAATAACTGACAGAGTAGAGAAAAAATGCAATAACATTTTTTTATAAAAAATCAAGGAAGTTAGATAGGGACCTTAAGTGATACAAAAACAACAAAGTGTACCCTACTAACAACCTGGTTTTGAGCTACAACAATTTGAATAAAAGTGGATTTTATCCACAATATGATGGTGAACACAGGGCTATGCCTATCACAAATGTAGACGGTAACAATGGCTATTTTGAAGAAGAGCAGATGGTGGATTGCCCTGAACAGCAGGATTTTCCAGCTTTAAGACTCTTGGAAAGAAGAGCAAACAGGAAACAAGGAAGGCAGCCTGCCTACAGCCAAGTGACAAATTATCAGAAGGGCTTTCCCAGTTGGCAGAGGGGGAGGAATCAGTATTAGGGAATGAAGGGCAACATATTCTTCATACTTCTCATGGTTTCAACATCTACAATTACACTGATAGGCCTATTACAGAGGAATTTTTTACATTATTTTCAAAAGGATTCAAGTTTGTTCCCATTAAAATTCCTGATATTGCAGAGGTATTAATAGACGTACAGTTATACTTAAGGAAATTTAATTTGAAAGTCCTATTTGGTAAAAAGGATGGTGTTATTAAAATGAATAAAAAGAAAAATGTTTTTCAAAAAAAGTAGTGTATTTAAACCCCCCCTACACCCCTTGGTAGCTATCTTTGAGAAAGGGGTCAGGGATTACCTTTATAAAATGTGGGGGGGGGGGTAGAAAGTTTTTTCAATCTTAGTCCAAAGGAAAGGAGGTTTATTCAAGAATTAAGAGAGGACAAAAGTATTCCAATTATGACTCCAGATAAAGGTGGAGGTATAACAGTCTTTAATTCTGATGATTACACTAATGTCATGCAGGACATTTTGTTTAATGTTGACAATTATTCCCAAGTCTCCAAAAACCAAATACATATTTCTTATCAGCGTATTGACAGCTTCTTATATGAATATTTACTAGATCAAAGAATTTCTAAAGAGACTTATGATTTTATTTCCAATACACACCCCAAAGTACCGGTTATGTTTGGCATACCAAAAGTACACAAGAATATTGTGTCCCCACCATTTGGGCCAATAGTAGCAGCTGGTGGGTCTAAAACGCACAATTTAGCTGTCTATGTAGACAGAATGATTAAGCATATTGTGAAAGAGGTGCTACATCAGGTAAAAGATTCTTGGGATTTCTTGGGGCAATTGAAACTGGAATTGTGGTCCCCAGGAGTTATTTTTTTGACTATTGATGTCCAAGACCTCTTTTCTTGTATTCCTAAAAAAGAAAGGTTAGCATTAATTGAGGAGATACTTTTCACCTGTTCCCACCTACAACATGAACTAATTACTATGATATGTGAGATCATGGCCCTTATTCTTGAAAATAATTTCATTTTTTTTGAGGGGCAATATTTCTAGCAGGTTAAGGGTGTAGCTATGGGGGCCACTTGTGCCCCCGTTTATACTAACCTTGTGTTGTTGGGTTGGGAACTGGAATACATTTCCAAGAGTGAATATTTTCCAGAGATTTTTTTCTTATAATAGGTTTTTGCATGACATCTTTATTTTGTGGAAAGGTAAAAAAGGCACTATACCTGCTTTCATTGAGTACCTTAACAATACCACCACTTTTTTTTAAATTTACCTATGAATATCATGGTAATGAAATACACTACCTTGATACGAATATACTTAAGGGGAAAGAAGGTTTCATTTCCCGGGTATATCGTAAAAAAACTTTTTGTAACAGTTATTTACACTACAACAGTCATCACCCACTGTTTCAGAAGAGGGGCATTATTAAAGATCAACCCATTAGGATAGCTAGGATGACTTCTCAAAAAGAGGATGTGGTAAAATAATTTGTATATTTGAAGGAAATGTTTTTAGATGGGGGTTACCCTAGTGATTTTAATGATGCCACCTTGAGTGGAGTTTTGGATGAATGAGGTAAGAAATATATGTCACTTTTAGGTAGGGGGTTACCCAAAATACCGCAGCCTGGTTTAGTTGTAGATGGTGAGGCAATTATTGATTTTCAGCAAGCCTGTGTTATCTAATACAGCCCCCTATACAATGGGGCAAAAAACATTATCAATAAAAATTGGAGTATTTTTAAAACTTATAATGAAGTGTATCAAGTTTTGGGTGAAAAACCCACTTTCTCAACTAAAATGGGACCTAATTTAAAATTGATTTTAGAGAGGAAAATTAACAATGGTGGCACTTACAATAATCCAAATGGAACTAGACCTTGTGGCAGATGCTCCTACTGTCAATATATTTTAAAGGCTACATCCATCACTTTGGTTAACCAAGATGGCAATACTTTGTTTTTTAAGAAAGGTAATTGTTTCACCAGTAAACTAATATATCTTGTGAAATGTAACACATGTATTGCATTTTATGTTGGAAAAACTGAGAGGCTTCTGAAATCTAGAATATACGAGCATTTATATGATGTAAAAATAACAAAGAAACTAATGCTCTATTTAGACATAGTTTACATTGTGAAAGCTTTTCTGGTTTTAAGTTTGCCATTTTGGATGTTGTACAGAGATTCTAGAGGAGGGGATTGGCAAAATGCATTGTGTAAAAAAGAATTGTTGTGGCAGTTAAGGTTGGCTGCTAATATATACCCTGGGCTGAATTATTATATGACTATCTTGTCAGTTTTGAAAGAAAAGGCAGGACAAGTCTAAGCATTTTTTATTATACCATCCTGAAAGTAAACAACATTCATGATATGGTTCTTGATCATTTATTTTAAATATTAATATTTATTATGTATGCTGATTTATGTGTTCTTATTGGTTGTTTTTCTACCAATCTTGACTGTTTTCATGCTACTTAAACTGTTTTAAGAAAGTTCTTTATTCTGGTGATGTCAACTGTGTTTGATGAAGGCGCTCAACTGATTTTACTGCAATAAACTGACTTGAGACTGACTACCTGGGTGCTTATTTTTGTTTTAATGTGTTCATTTAAATCAGGAGATGCAGTACCATTAAGACATAAGTGGGAAAGCAACACCTTAATATTCAAGGAACTCTCACAGTTCCCAATGTTGGTGTTTTCATCACCCTGAAGTAACTGATGTGTTTAAGAAAACAATAGGATTTTTCCCCATTTTACATGTGTAAGGGAAGCAAATATTAAAATTGTAGTTGAAATACATGGCAATGATGAGCATTACAATGTTAATATAATAATATGTGGCATGTTTAGGGGTGGATTGTATCACCAATTTTGTTTTGAAGGGCAGAATATTGCATTGGGTGACTATGACAAAGTTCTTGTACTGGATATTTTAACTGTAGGACTTCTGAGTTGTTAATGCTATTTAATATTTTTCCTGTAATCCACTTTGTATTGGGAAGACGGAAAGGAAATTGCAGCAATGTACTTATGAAGATTTAAACAATATTAAAATGGTGATAGGTACAATGCTTTGGCAAAATGCAACATATCTTACCTCCAGTTTAATAAATTTACATTTTTGTGTGTTGGAACATCTGATAAAAGTACCACCAGTGGGAATTCTGAATACTTTCTTGAATATTAGGGAGTTGTTCTGGGATCTTCCTTCTCTAGTACTACGTTACATTTGAATGTAAGTGACTTATGTGGTGTGGGCTTGTATCTTAAATTCCCTTCCACATTTTCCACCTTGTTCAGTGAACAAACCAAATGGGTTTCTGAATATTCCCAGCAATGAGCCTGTGTATGTCATCCTGTCCTATGTGTTAAAACTCCTGATTCTTAGAGCACAGACTCATGGCCTTAAGGAATTCCCCATAATGGAGAGAATATATCAAGTGGGGGATGTGCACTAGAAGCATATAAGAAAGTATTAGTTGAGGTGGGCTTCCTATAAAGTTAGAATGAATTTGAGCATTTTCACCATAAATAATCATATCTGAGTATTGTATTTCACTTTTCTGAAAATTAAATATAAAACAAAAAAAAATAAAATAATATTTGGTATGCAATCAAAAATTGGTTATAATCCATTTAAGTTCCTTTTACTCAAAACAAATCATCAATACAACATTTATTGAAAATATTTGTTTTGAAGTAAGAGCCATTATTAATATATCTGCTCAAATCTGTCAATGAACAAACTGGCATAGGTGGATGCTGATCTTCCACTCATAGCTCTGCCATGAATTTGCCCATAATATTTTTTGTTGTGTCTTTCGGCTTATCCCGGTTAGGGGTCGCCACAGTGGAACTCCGGTCCGCTAATGTTTGGTAGTTGATTTTTACGTGCCGCATTACCAGCCCTGACGCACAACCTTCAACGAAGGCACGCCCATTCATGCATGCCTCCACACAGAAGATGCTCTAGATGAGAATCGAACGCGACAACGTCTTGCTGTGGGGCGACAACACTACTGCAGCACCACTACCCATTAAAACAAAATTATCGACTAAGCAAAATTCTATTATATACAGAATAGCACTCACCCTCTCGACTTTACTTAAAAAATATGCCAATGCAGCCAAGCTCAACTTATGCCCAACAGATGACTACAGGATGTTAAATAATAACAAAACAGTAATCATATCCCATATCACTTTTGTTAACCTCCTGTAAAAAATGTGAACTGTGACTAATGTAGCTTTACAAAACCTTGTAAAAATAAGCCAGCATTGTCCCTATTTTTTCTATGGGGCCTCCCATTTAAGATATAATGGATCTCCATGGGGCAATTAAATATACTTTATGCTGTTTTGGAAGGGCATAAAACAAAGGCAAATTGGGGATCAAGACCATTAACTTTTCTCTCATGTTTTCTGAGGCAATCCCTTTCTGTGCCAATGCCTGTATCTTACTTAAGGGACTAGTTCTTAATTTATCATCTTTCTGTTCCTTTTAATGGTCCTATGCACATATCTTAATACATCCTCCTAGGCATGACTACTATATTCCCTCCATTATCTGCCACCTTGAAAATAATAGTTGATTTTTTTTAAGAATTCAGTGCCTGCCACTTATTCTTGGTTAAACCGTATTTAACAAAGAATTTGCAAAGCTATAAGATAAGACACAATTTCCTTTTTCACAGTATATTAAGCTACCATAACAGTTTGACAATTAAAAGGGAGGACAAACTTGTTTTGATTTTTAAAATTCAAACTTCTAATAAACTCATCCAACAGAAAAGACTGACTGACAGTTTCTGGTTCTTTAAGTGCAAAACTCTATTTCAAATTTTCAAATGCACTTTCCTTAAAAGTAATCAAATGTCCAAAAAAAAAAAAAAACTCCAATGCAGATATTCTAGAGGTAAGAACAAATTACAGTCCTTTGCTGAAAATGTCTCCTTATCTTCCAAAACCACAAGATTGCCAAACAACTATCAAAAACTGGTTGTCCTACCTCCCTGGGACTGATTACATCACCAGCTCATTGTTTATACTTTCTAGGACAGAAGTTCTGATGACCCTTATTTCTGCTCACAGTTTTCAGTTCTGATGCTTAAGAACTCTTTCTTAGCTAGATTGGCTTCCACTGATTAAAATGCTGTGTCTTCTATTCCCAGAAGACAATCTACTTGCAGCAAATGTCTGCCATGTTGCTGTCTGCCTTTGATACATTCTACATATCCTTTATGCTAAGAGTGTCATACATGTTGTTGCCAGAGACAACATGTACCTTCGTCAAAGGTTCTCACATCTTTTTTTAGCTTCCAGTGCTCCTGCTATATAAACTTTTCTTTAAATTACTGCAGCTCAACAAAAAGGGCATCAATCTTTTCATATAACTGTTGAGAAACAGCATTTGATACTTTCAGCATAGTATCAGAAGTTGTTAATTATTACATTCGGCAATTCCATCTGGCATTTATAAAACTAATACAGAATTTTATTGAATTCAAGTAAACATGCCAGGGGTGCTTGCCCTCAGAATTTCCTCAAGTCAAAAAAAAAAATCAGTTCCAAATGAAAAAGGTGGCTTAACCGATAACATTAAGCCCAATAGGGTAATGCCATGGAGTAAATACTGCAGTAGTACAATAATATGTGTGGAATGCTTAATTCATTTTGTGCATACATTTTTCAAACCATACACAAAATATTCATTATGTGTTGATTATTCTTTCTAGTTCCAGTTCCTTCCACAATACTTACATCCCCAAGTTCCAAGGCCGAATTCAGATGCTGATCCCACTACTCTATGAATTCCATGTTATAGAAAATGTCTGTGGAGAGCAAAATGGAAATCCAGGCAAAGAAAGAACTAGTAATTTATGCATTCTTCAACTTGTGGAGTATTTAGACAATTCAGAACAGTCCTATAGACTGTTATAAAACCATTGGCAACCATTATTTGGAGCTAAAACACTTCTTTATTTGGCTCAATAATAAAACATCAAAACTAGCACCTCGGCTTAAGAGTCTTCAAAATCTCAGATAGCGAAATACAAGCAACATTATTTTATACTGTTGCCCAATCTGATAAGAGGTTAATTAGTACAGCATTTAAATTCTAAAAGACAGTTATAATAATAAACAATCAAATATAGGCTGTAAGATGTTGTGTATAAAAATAAACTATGGTTCCTCCTTCAGTGATATTTCAGATGCATTCAAAACCAAATCAGCAGATGAACAGAAATACAAAAAAAAACTTCATTACACTTGGCCCTTGACTGTGTTTCTTCTTAAAATGGATTGCAACAGGACTGGAAGTAGATTCATTGTATGTGTCTTATATGTTAATGCATTCTCTTCAGGACCTGCCACTTTGTTTATCCTATTAATACTTTTTCTAAGGCCATAAACCAGCTCCTTCTGATAAAACATTTTGTTCAAGTGGTTCTAATATGATGACTGTTAATAACAGTAACCAGAAGTATTTGGGTAAAAGGGTGTGCAGTAAGACATGCCCCGGGATTCATGAAGCTCGGCGCAAGGCCGGCGTAAGGGCTGCGCCGGCGGTGCAGTGAATAGCCGGCGTAGTAGCGCAATATGCATATTAATGAGAGTGCACCGCAACCACAGACACGTGCGTAGTGTACGTGAGCGAGCCCAAGTAGGATGCGTCCGGAGGCGTGGCTAAGCCGGCATGCGGTGAGCAACCTAATGTGCTGACTGCCACGGTCCGCCCATAATAGTAATGGCAGCAGCCAGGGCCCGTGCAGAATGAAACGCACGTAGAGTATGCAACATAGTACCCGTCCCAACTAAACGGAGAAGCAAATACAACCCACGAAGGCTTAAGTGTACCCGTCCAAGGAGCAAAGGATATGCATGAGACCGCGTTTGTTCCGCAATGCACCGTCAGTGGTTATACGCAGAGAAGGTGTACAGCAGCATGTCAGCACGCCGCACCGACATAGGAGTAGTGACTAAGGTCACCACCTGTCCCACTTTGAGGGCAGTCCCTCTATGGGCAGTTGTGTCCCGGAAAAAAATATTAAAAATGGCAAATGTGCTAAGATAGTAGGACATAATGATATCCCGTATTTAATGTAATGGTAGCATGAATTGGTTATTTCTGTAACTGAAATACCTAAATGACACAAGAAACAGAATAAGCAACCAAACTGCCACAACAATAAGCTTTTATTTAGGCAAACAAGTGAAGTTCTATGCTATATAGTGACCGTGTGTATGTGTCGGCCTGTAAACTGAGATGTGACTCCCGGAAATATCCCACCTTGGCAACTGGAAAAGGTGGCAACCCCAGTAGCGACATGGGCATGGTCACCAGGGTTACCAGCTGTCCCAATGTGCCGTGGACAGTCCCTCATTGGACAGGTGTGTCCCTGCAAAAATCGAAAAAATGGAAAATGACCTGAGATTCCCTGCCAAAAATATTCCCGCAATATACATGTAATAGTAGCATAAAACATATAATTTGTATATGAAACACATACATGGCATAAGAAACTGACTAAGGAACCCAAATGCTAACAGAATAAGCGTATATTATGGCAAACAAGTAAAGTCCTGTCAACTCCACATACTGTGGGTATGTGTTGTCCTGCAAAATCCGATGTTCCCACAAAACATGTCCCACTATGGTCATTGGAAAAGGTGCCAACCATAATGGTCACAAGCAGTAGTGACAGCACATAGCCGGGTAGCTGTGTTGACATAACAACAGGAAGGAACCAAGATACCTTAAACACAGGCAAACATGTGCATAGCAGCATATCCCACACCCAGCAACGTCTCTGTCGCATACACTGGATGGCGTATGTTGAAGTGTAATATCCAGAAGCAGAACCCATGCATTCAGATGTAATACACAATAGCCTCATTGTAGCATGTAAGTCCCACCCATGTACACCTGTGCACCCAAACCTGCTAGCATCTGTGTGCAGCTATACACCTACACACAATGTGCATACCTGAAATGTGGTAAGATGTTTGTGTTAGGCAGTGCCACGCGGGCAAATACGTACCCACATGTCACCAACCCACCTCAGGTACAGATATGGAAATGGCTGCATGTGAATGTGTCTGCAGAATGTGAACATCCCGCATGTGGTATGTACCCGTCCACACCATATAGGTTTGCAGACGACACGGTGCACATAACTGTACACATGTGGACAAGTCGGGTTGTTGAACCACCGCATCGATGATTAGCTATGCAGAGAAGTCGAACACATATAGCGGAACACGTGCCTACCAAACAGGACGTCCTAACAGGGTACTAAAGGCAAAGAAGGGGAAGGTGGGACATCACATGTGGAGAGTAGCGTTGCCAGACGGCCAAATACACACGGTCAAGGTAAAGGATGGAACAACATGCATATGGCCGGATGGATGTTGTCCGACAAATATATATAGAAACACATATGAAGTGCCAGTTTAGACTCGAAATACTATATAATGCATTGAATTGTACCGTACAATATGGCAGTAGAACTGATCATGCATGTAATTGGTGAAGCTAAGCTGTAGTGTGATGGAATTCTGACCCTGGCAGTAACCAGTGCAGCAGGTGTATGTCATTCAGCATTAGTCATCTGCTCGGTTAGAGAATAATAAATGTATGTACAGGTAGATCTGTCATCCTTCCACTGAGGAGGATAGGCTTGTGAGCTCTATCTAACACAGAGTACAGCTGCTCACCAGAGAGACAAAGGAACCTCGTAGGAAATGGAGTGACGACGGATCTGAACAGTGTTGGAACCGTGACAGAGCAGAATTTGCGAAGTACATTCTAATTGACTATGTGGCTCGCAAGGCTGTGCTATCCTCATGGGAAAACATTTCATAAGCATTACCTTAGCACTGTTGTAGGAATACAATCTTGTGGACTATAGTGATGTAAATGCCCTGTGACTGACCACATCATTAATGTGTGCATAAGATGATAGTATACACAATGCTCATACAGCTGTAACATGTATAGAGTAAAACAAAAGTCTAAACTTGTACTGCATAGTTCTTTGCCTCCTGCTGCACAGTAGTAAAACGTTATTAATCCCAGCTTCCTGTGTTATTGACTGTCAGTTTGAAAAGACGAATGAGTGTTACTGTTTGATTTAAACAACGTAATTGACAGATGTGTATGTTCTAGCATGGGAATAGGTCAAGCCAACCATCACAATGTCCATGGGTACCACATACAAACAGCCAGTATCACGCAGTAGTAGTGCATGAAGGCATACACGACTGTGGGAATAGTACAGGACATATGGCACATGCCAAGTGCAGATGCATGACACAAACCCCAGGATGGGTGTCCTGCAAAGAGGAACATGTGCCAACCACACCTCCCACAGATGTACCGGCAATAAAAACACATGGCAAACACACAGAAACACCACCGTCCAACACACGACTGCAATGGAGCCTGGTCAGACACCAACATGAAGCATGCACAAACAGGGACTTGTGTAATGTTTGCCTTAACACCCCCCCATAGGCCAAAGAAGAATAGAAAGAACATATGCATGTAATGTTGTGAAGGATGTGTGGTAGTCCTCAGTATCACAGTGTTAGGGACACAGATACACTGTCATCAACTGTGACATATGTGCACTGTACACAGCATACCCGCATGTAATACAGAGGACAATCATGTGCCACAGAAATATACACTGGATAAAGAGGATAGGGGATAGACAAGTGTAAATGTGACAAACTATGAATATAGGTTCATAGGTCCAGGGTAGGCCATCGTCCCAGGTTCAGCCATAACACTACACCATAGTTAGGATGGCTTTGGCAACCTTCTGTGCTTCAGATAAAATACTCATGATATTGCTGTACCTCCGTCAAGCAGTGATAATGATGTAATCCCTGGCCTATACCTGCAATTCTCCATCCAATGGACAACATACCCGCGAACAAGGCTATGAAGGATCTCTGTCTCACATGTACTGTGATGTAGATCCACAGCATTGTGAGTGTCTGGGTGATATATGTGTCACTCAAACACATCCCATTAATGACCGTGACAAGGTTCATGTCACCTGCCCTAGTGGTTCTGAGGGATGCAGATACAGTAGGTGAAGCATACACATGACATATGGGTTGACATGGCCTCGTATGTCAGGCACAGGTCAACACTAAACAGCAGGTATGTGACTTAATGGGGCAGCGGTCCTACAAGTGGGGCAGCATTACACAAAATGATGTCATCCTGCATCTGTATGACAATTAACCTATGAGGGCTTCCCAGCTGCTGTAGGTGTATGGTCAGATACAGTCTGAATGGGGCAATGTAGTAAATCATAGGTGTAACACGTAATGGGAACAAGGAGACAATGACCTAGCCTGATGTAGATGTGAATCCCTGCACAAACAGGTGGGCAATGTAGAAGTCCCACAGAACCACGATAGCAACGTGTGTGTTGAATGAATGGTGACCGACAAACTCTGTCCCCTGATCCCTGGTAATCACCCCTGTGCTGAGTGGACAGCCACCTATATGCTGGACAGGGGTGACCTAGTACTTCTCGACAGGTATGATGTTGCATTACTTAGCATTTAGCTGTGGGCCATGTCCCTGACAGCAGATATGCATATCTGGGAGGCGCCTTGAAGGATATCTGTGTCAGATGTCCGTCACACTATGGCACCTGTTTTGCAGTCATCTACAAACAATGTTGCCCATAACACCCCTGTGTGTGCCTGTACCGTGGAAATGTAGATGTATGACAGGAGTGGACCCACGGAAGGGCCCCATGGGACACCACATGCGACAGGCAGTAGGTCTGACATGCTGCCAGCAAGTATGACCGTGTGGGTTGTGTCACATAGACAGTTTACAACACATTCTGTGATGTACGTGTTCACATCCCAGCCAATGGGTTTATCAACGATACCTGAGGGGGGTAATGTGGTGAAGGCCTTTGCAAGGTCGAGGTAGGCTGTATGGACTGCAACACCCCCATCAATGGCCTTGGTGACTGTCCCGAAAATGTCAACCATGCTTTAAAGGCATGAACCGCCCCTGAACAAGACAAACCGTGTTGGATGCAAAGTATGTATGTCCCCTATGCATTCATGTACGAGCCGCAGTATGATCCCTCCCCATGTCTTTGCAGATAGGTCTCCTCATGGTAATGGGACAGTAATAACCAGGCTCAGTGGAGGCATTGGCCTGTGATGTGGGACTACCGTTGCCATGCGACACAACCTGGGTACCTTACCTGAGGTGAGGCTACAAAGAAATAGCTGTCCTAACTGTGGGTCTAATTCCTCAATGAGATAGTGGAGTACACAGTGGGGTCACCAGCTGGTCTCATGGATGCTATGTCCACTACCCTGGAGAGAGCATGTCCCACCTGTGTGTCACAGAACATTTGGTGACCACAAACCGCTGGTACAGACATCTCCTCATGTGTGGGGGAGGGTGTGGAGATGTCCTCACTGGACTTGTCAGCCTGTATGTTGGCAATGTGTGTATGTTGAGTAAACTCCACCTCTTTGTGAACCCAGTCAGAGCATATGTGGGAGTGACCTCCCAGGTGTTGAGCATAGCAACTGAAGGTGGTATGATTGTCAGATAGGTCCATGTAGGTATATCTGTGGAATGTGCCCTGGACCATGGCATGACAGTGTGTAACTCTACACATATGATGACCAAGGGTGTCATACCTCACAAGGTGTCTGCTCCACCTTGTAGTAGCCACCTCCTCGTGTTGTACATCCTGTGTATGGCTGGGGTACACCACACTGGATGCTTGGCATTGGTACAATGAACCACAGTTGGGTAAGTGAATGCCTGGTTCATGCAGTCCTGTAGGTACTGGTAGATGGCAAATGTGATTGATGCAGTGGCTGCAGTACTGTCGACCACTGGCTCAGGTTCCTTAAAGGAGACCACAGTAGTGTGCAGAATTGTGTAGTCTGCCTCTGAGCAAGCAATGTGTATGGTAACTGGCAACACTCACAGCAACGGATGCCAATAGCATAAGCCAATGTCCAAATAACATAGATTAACTTCTGCATGACAATATGTCTTATCATACATGTATTGACACGTGTCTGCTAATTACAATTGCAAATGGCCGGTAAGACTGGCCTAAGGTTCCCATGATTTACACAGTCTGGAGGTGTTGTTCCGATAATAAAGTGGCAATACCTCCCAATCGTGGCCTCTGGGTATTAAAGTGGTTGTTAACCTGCAACATTGGATGTACACCATTGGGTTCTGGTGTCGGAAAACATGGTTCCTGTACCACTACACAGTATGGGTAGTCAAGCAGACATCAGCGATTGTTGAACACACAGCATCAGTGAAACCCACTGCTCACAAGGACACAGTCCGACAAGCTCTACACTTTACATATGCACAGTGGTGTCCATTGTAGGACCCAAAAATTGTCTAAAGACAAGAATGATGCCTTATTTCAATGCGTACGAGAACTCATTGTAGTCACAGGTACACATATGCACCGCAAGCGTGTTTAATGTTGATGATAGCTGTCCATGAAATGCAGCACAGATGCACAGAAATACCCAGGGTCGGTCCATAGAACTGTGTCCACATCACAGTCCTGCACATGAAGGATGTGTAATGGGTACTGTCGATTGTTGCAGTCAAGGGATTCTGGGTATGTAGACTCTGGGCTCGGTGTTGTTTCGCAGGCAATCCTTTGTCCCGCCCCGTGGGAGGGATGTGCGTAGCACCTGCCTTACTCTCCGCTAATAATGCAAACCATCCACCGGAGAATGCTAAATGCAGGTGTGAAATGTGTACAGCCCCATACTAGTGTCCAGTAGGCAATTGTCATGGATGGACAACCGTATGGCCAGGATGGCACCCACAACTGCAAACCCGGGGAAATTACACAGCCGCGGTAAGGCATAACACAGGAAATACACATAGGGACTACAGTTGACATTCCACATACAAAGTCGGACCGCCGTGCCAACACCGGCGTACACAGCACTCAATCTGCCAGCAACACAATGGGGGAGCACTCGCTACCATACTGTGGAACAGATGGGCGACCTGTGCAACACAAAGTAATAGCACACCAACAACGTCAACTGGGATATGTAAACTATGGCGTTCCCACCTATGAAGAAAACATGCTTCAATGAAGACACAGGGGATCTACATGTTCCGGTGGTGTTATGTTGAAATTACAGTGACGGATATGTCCTATTGGGACGTCTGAGTTTTATTTGAAGCAGTTGCTAACCTGCATCTTTGGATGTACACCATCTGTTCACAGCTGTAAATCACCTGGTTACGTAGCACCACGAAGAATGGGTAGTCAAACAGACATCCGCGAGTGGGGAACATACAGCAGCAGTCAAAAGCACTGGCCAGTTGGACACAGTCCAGAAGCATCTAACTTTACATATGCACATTGGTGTCCATTGAAGGACCCTAAAATACCTTTTCACATAACTCACTCCAGACGCGTTACGAACAACAGGCGATGCTATAGCCGTGGCTACGCACAGTTAGACATATGCACCACCAGCGTGTTTAAGGTTGATGACAAGTGTTCATGAAACGCAGGACATATGAACAGAAATACCCAGATCGACGTGTCCATACATTTGCGTCCACATCCCAGTCCCGCACGCATGAAGGATGTGTAATGGGTACTGTCGAGGGTTGCAGCCATGGGATCTTGGGTATGCAGAAATGGGGCTTTGTGTTGTCTGGCAGATAATCCGTTGTCCTGCCCGTGGGAGGATGTGTGCATAGTACCTGCCTTACTCACCACTACTAATGCAATGCATCCACCAGACTGCTAAATGCTGGTGTGAAATGTGTACAGCCCTATACCAGTGTCCAGTAGGCAACTCACATGGATGGACAAGCGTATGACCAAGATGGCACCCATAACTGCAAACCCGGTGGAATTACACTGCCGCAGTAAGGCATTACACAGGTAATACACATAGGGACTACACTTGACATTCCCCATACAAAAAACACAGACAACCAGCTGAAGAAGTCCAAAGCAAAGACGAGGTACTGTAGACACCATCAGCGACCACTCAGAGCCCACCAGGAATTAAATGCTGTCACCATAGTTTATTGAAGCTCTTTTCGTCTGCTTCATAAGCAGACTTATTCAGAATACATACAATGCAGTCCAACCTACTACATTTAAAACCCTTAATTGGTCATTAAATTAGATGTGCTAAGTATTAATTAAATGCCTTAAAGGTAAACAAGCAAACAAACTTTACTTGGGTTACAGATTCCACACAGTGAGTACATCAGACATAGAAAAATAGAAATATATGTATATATATGAAAGAAGAACCAACATAATGTTTTCCAAATGATTGACTGTTTAAGCTACATATATATGTTCTACGGATTGTGCCAATATATTAAAAGAACTACAGACACCTAGTAATATAAATGAACCATAATATATAGAGATAAACCGTATGATTATGACTAATGTAAAATAGACCAACGAAATGGAAAGATTCACAATGTGGTAAAGTAAATATTCATTTAGAAGGTTAGTTAAAGAAATCAATTCAGACATCCTTGTCAAAATACTAACACAAGGCCAGCGAGGTGGTTGGCCTCACATGTACTGGGATGTTGTACCACAGCATAGTGAGTGTCTGGGTGATGAATCTGTCCCACCAGCACGTTCTATTAATGACACTGTGAAGGTGTACGTCACCTGCCCTTGTGGTTCTGAGGGATCTAAATTCTTTAGGTGAAGCATAGTCATCAGATCTGGGTCCGACATGGCCTTGTATGCCAGGCACAGGTCACCTCTGGGCAAGTGGTATGCGACTGTATACAGCTGGAATTCTTTCAGTCGGTCAGCATAACACATATTCCTGAGACCCTGCATCTGTTTGTCGATGAACTGTTGGGGCCTGTCCAGCTGCTGCAGGTGTCGGGTCAGATACATTCTGAACGGGGCATTGTACCCAATCATAGGTCTAATGTGTGATGAGTACAAGGGGACAATGACCTCCCCTGATCTAGATGTGAATCCCTTCATGATGATGTGAGCAATGTTGAAGGTCTACCTAACTACGTTAGCAACGTGTGTGTCGAACGAACGGTTAACAACAACCCGGGTCCCCAGATCCCTGGTAACTCCCTCTGTGCTCAGTGGATTGCCACCTATATGGTAGCTAGGGGTAACCTTGTTCTTCCCGAAGGGTATGACTATGCATTTCCTGGCATATAGCTGTAGGCCATGTCTCTGGCACCACTTATCCACATCTGTGAGGCCCTCCTGAACGATATCTGTGTCAGATGTGTGTCCGACTATGGCACCCAGTTTGCAGTAATCTGCAAACATTGTCAGTCATAACCCCCCTGTGTTTGCTTGTACTTTGGAAATGTAGATGCTGAAAAATAGTGGACCCAGGACTGAGCCCCATGGGACACCACCTGTGACTGGCTGTGAGTATGACATGGCGCCAGCAACTATGACCGTGTGGGTTCCGTGACTTAGCCGGTTTGCAACCCATATGGCGATGTATGGATTTACGTTCAAGATGATGGGTTTATCAATGATACCCGAGGGGGGTATTGTGTCGAAGGCCGTTGCCAGGTTGTGGTAGGCTGTATGGACTGCTTGACCCTCAGCAATGGCCTTGGTGACTGATCCTACAAAGTCAAACACGTGTAAAAGGCATGATCTGACTTTGACCAAGCCAAACTGGGTTGGATCCAAAGTATGCATGTCCCCTATGTCTTTATCTATGGGTTCCATTATGATCCTTCTCCATGGCTTTGCAGATAGGGCTTGTCAAGCTAATGGGATGGTAATAACCAGGGTCAGTGGAGGCACCATCCTTGTGAAGTGTGACTACAGTCACCCTGTGCTACTACTTGGGTACGTATCCTGAGGTGAGGCTAAGATTAAACAGCTGTCCTAAGTGTGGGTTTAATTCCCCATAGAGTTCATGGAGTACACAGCTGGGACACCATCTGGTCCCATGGATGCTGTGTTTACTGCCGTGGAGACAGCATTTCCCACCTGTGCGTTACAGATGTTCCAGGATCTACAATTCTCTGGTATAGATATCTCTCCATGTGGGGGAGGAAACGTTAGCACTGAACCTGTCAGCCAGTATGTTGGCAATGTGTGTAGGTTCAGTCATCTTCACATCATTCTGAACCCAGTCTGAGCATATCTGGGAGTGTCCTCCCAGGTGTCCAACATAGCTAAAGAAGGCCTTATGATTGTCTGTTGAGTCCTTGTTAGTTTCTCTGTTGAATTTTCCCTGGATGATTTCATGACAGCTTGTAGTTCTTCACATATAATGAGCAAGGGTGTGTAACCTTATAGGTATTCCGCTTTAACTTGTAGTAGCTACCTCCTGTCGTCGTAGAGCTTGTTCATGGCTGGGGTCCACCAGACTGGATGCTTGTCTTTGGTACAAAGAGTCACAGTTTTGTATGGAATTGCCTGATCCATGCAGTCCTGTAGGTGCTGGTGGAAGGCATATGTACGTGATTCAGCGGTTTGAGTAATGTTCACCACTGGCTCAGGGGCCTTAAAGGAGACCACAGTAGTGTTCAGAAGTGTGAAATCAGCTTTTGAGAAAGGCATATGTATGGTAACCGGCACCACTGTACACATGGAACATCATAGCAATGAACCACGGCCAGATGTGGGTAATGCTGGACATACCCACGGCAGACGTGGCGCGTTCCCGAGTCCGATGCCCGAGGGACCACACACATAGCCGGCCTTAGGCATAGGCCAAGTAGGCAGCCGTCTAGGGCGTTGCTCTACTCGGGGCACCTTTCCAGACTTTATTTGGTGTAGGTAGACCAGGAGGGGGGTAGCAGGTGATGTGGCGGTGGCAACATGGAGTCCTTCTGCCTAGGGCACCACTTTACCTAAGGCCACTCTTCCCGTGGGTAATACAGCAGTACCCACACCCAGACGCGGGTCATTGCTAGTATGCCATATCATCTATGGCAAGAAACCATATATTCCCAGACATAATGGCACAGCATAATGCCTGTCCGCCACCCAAACGCAGACATACGGCACCCGCGGTGGTGCGGACGTACTGCGCGAGATGTCCGTTACCAATGTCGACACTGTCTCGCTTTGTGAAACAAACTCAACATAGCGATTCAATACTAAACAGCGACGGAGAGCCCGATGTCCCCGTGGCTGAGCTGTTCAACCTGTTCCGCCATGTTAAATGTGTGTAGCAGAGCGGAACCGGCACAAACCAAGCAATGGACATGTCTGTGGCTCAGTGAAAGCCGTCACGCAATGGTAAACCCATGTAATATTGCGACACAGGTCATACATACCGAGGGTTAGTAATGGAAATAGGTCCATTCGACCAGACCGTGTGCAATTAGTATAACAAGATCTACAACGGGTACACCGGCCAATAAGCGCACACGGCTATGAATAATTGGTGGGGGGGGTGACATGGTATCATAGACACGGACAAACCGTGCCCATGTGACTCATCTAACATTCGTACACGGTCAGGGCAGTTCCGTACACTGGGCGGACAAGACCAAACCCAAAGCACCACAGGAACACCCTGACAATCGAAGGCCTGTATGCGTAGGGGATATAAGCACCTGTGATCTGAACATCCCTGCGGTCACGACATATGCATCCTGGGCCATGAGCGAGGGAATAAGGAATGTTTAACATGCAGTACCACACCTTTCCCAGCAGGAGAATGGATGCCTGTGACGTGCGTGAGTGCGGGGGGGGATATGTAAATGTAGCTAAGTACCATGGGTATGCATATTAATGACACCGAACAGCTAACGTGTAGTGGTCACAGTAACCGGCAAACGTGAATGCAGTCACGTTTGAATTACGACTATAGAACATATAGATGTGAACATGTAATGCGTCCATGCTGCAAAGACTGTTACATGTATAAAGTTGTAAGTGCGTTCTGCACACGTCCGTCAACTGGATCAGAGACATGTTACCGGAATGGTCACAACTAACACACACCACGTAACCACACAGACCCAGTAAACATATATAAACAGAATACGGATATGCATGTGCGCCTGCGCGTAACCCACAATCAGGAAATGCGAGTGTGTGTGTGTGTGTGATCCACTCGAAGCAGGGAAGGTTAAGGATGTGTCCTCCACTCATTTACATTCATAATTGTAAAATATATGCTTAAATTGTACTTATTGATTCCATGCTTTGGAATCGTAATGCTACAATTATACACATTGATATAAAATATAATGATCAACACACTACATTCTAAGGTTTACTCACAACAATTATCAACTATGTTTCAATATACTGATTGTATTGACCAATATTGTATTTATATTAACACATCATTGTCGTATTATTGTTTCCATTAAGTAATGTATGCAACACTGATTTGTATATGTCACGTTATCATCAAGACTTGGAGCACTGTCCACTTAACTATGAGCAGGTTTATTGATTAATTGACTTTAAACTGACTCTGAAGGAAGTGTATAAGGGACGACTATGTAATGTATTTCGTACTCCGACGATGCCCCATGTTAGTAGGTGAAAGAGCTCAGTATCATTTGACTGTGGAGTGTATCGTTTTTGTCATTGTCTGTTTTGGCCGATATATGTTCAATAATGTCTTTTATGAAGTTGGGCAGGACGCAAATTTGCACCGCTTTTAGTGGAATGATACCGTCATAAATTGCAAGGACATGAAAAAAAAAAAAAAAAAAAAAAAAAAAAAAAAACAGAAATCCCCCCAGAATTTGTCGTTTTCCCAAAAAAAGGGATGTCGTCCACATCCCAGTCCGCACACATGAAGGATGTGTAATGGGTACCGTGGGGTTGGCCCGGGCCCAAAATTTTTTTGGGAAATTTTCCCCC
>NC_056728.1:278569070-278576570 GCF_019279795.1 Protopterus annectens
GTGGTTGGACGTCATCCCTCATGCACATGCATCTATGCGGGCATTATGTACTCTCAGCGCATCTATTTCCTCACACCGATCCTGCTGCTGTGATGTGCATTGTACAGCCCATGTTTGCTGGCCTCAATGTGCTTCCTCCTACAGTGGCACACCCTCTGCGATTGACATGTATCCCGTGTAGGCCACTCCTCGGTGTACTACCGCTCGCCATTGCTCCATCCTTACACCGGCGGGTTTTGCGATTCACTATTATCTGCCTCATTTGCATGGCATTGACTGCTAATACATGGTTACGGCGCCGAACACTGCCGCCACTCCTTGACAACCCTTGCGCTGGGGTTGAGGCTTTCCATACATACTATGGTGTGTGGTGGCTGTGCATCTGATGTGTATTATACTGCTCTTTTAGGACATTCTCATATTATTTAATTGTTTTGCACCTTCTGTGCACATATCCGGGGTTTCTGCTGTGGTTTCTGCATACATAACATTTATGTCATTATTTACAGTTTGTGCATGTTTTCTTTGGACATTCTCGGTGCCTTTCGCCATTGGCATATTGCACCTGTATGATACCTGACGTTGACAGCCTTCCATTACTCCCTGGTCATGTTTGGCTAAATGTAAACCGTTTTTTTTGGTTTACATTGCCGTGCCCTTACGCTACGCCTGCCCAGCTTCGTGGATCGCTATTTGCCTTCATTTGCATGGTGCAATACCGCACACAGTGTGATTAGCATACCTACGCCGGGGGCGGCGCAGGTCCGGTGCACGCCGGTAGTGCACGTGGGATTGATTCATACCTGAATCGCTCGGTGGCCATATTTGGCTTTATAACGCCGACACTATGCGGGCGCCTGGCGCAAGGTTCATGAATCCCGGGGATGGAGTCTGCATTTTGGCAGTAATGCCTGGAGGTGTGACCACACTAAGCACATTGTTGGATTCCAGTAAAGTGCTCTGTGGGAGAAAGTTACTGTTTTAGCTACACATTGATGTAGTGTTTAGCTAAAAGAAATAAAATAAATAAGGCTTGGGCAGATGCTTTTTTTAGTCTGCATTTAGAAAGGTGTTTCAGGAAGATTGTATTATTCCAAGTTAAGATTTAGTAGCTATGCTGTAACCTTGGCCATACTTTGTAGTCATAGCAGGAAAAAAAGATGTGCTACAGAAACGACCTATTGAAGTTTAGGGGATAGGCATTGTTAAGATTTAAGTTATAAACTGCAATTCATTGAGGGCTTGTTTGCTAACCAAGGTCTTCAAACCCTGTTGGAGAATGGTTGCATTTGTAGTGCAAGCTGCAGATCTTACCTGGCCCAGGAGAAATAAAAATGGATCAAAGGGTCCTCTACATATTAAGGATAAAAAATGGAGAATAGCAGACTGCAACAGGTAAACCAATGCCTCATTAAATAATGTTGCCAGGTGCATAATTATAATGCAGCCAGGGGTTAGGGTTATCTCTTGTTACAGCTCATATTTCTAAAATAACTGACAAGATAGCATCCCTGACAGAAATCCAGTTAATAAGGAAGGGTCACAGGGTAAAACAGATATAGCTGGTTTTCAGCTAAGGTCAGGGATAAAAGAAAAAACAGGCAAAAGCTATTAGAAGTAGTGGATTAGTGAACACCGTAGGTTAATAAAGACAGATAAGAGAGTAGGCTACTAGTTAAAAAAGTGACAATGACTGACAGTTGTCTCTGATGTCATTTTATCTTGTTATTTGATGGGTTAATCAGGGATATTCAGCTGAATGAGCTCCATTGAATGGAAGATTGAGAGGGAAAATGTCAGACGGTTACATCCACATTTTCAGGTACAAGTACTAATCATAGAAGAAAATGCAGGCAAATGGAATGTTATGTAAAGAAAAGAGGGACATCAAAGTTATTACATTACCTAAATACATCATACCAAAAAAAAAACATAAGAGGATGAGCAATATTTTAAACATGTATATTATAATCAAGAAAGAGGGTGGGAGTAAGTCGCAAGTTTTAGAAAGGACATAAGCAGAGATAAGAGGGTAGAAAGGAATAGAAAATGAAGAAGGGATGTCACCAGATTAACAAGAATTAAACTAATGCGGGTAACTGCATACATCTGTCAAGACTGAGGCATGGCATATTTGTTCTAGAGGCCTTGCCCATGTTTTGAACTCAGTAAAATTAACAGTATTAACTAGCATTAATGGAAATGCAACTGCTCGGTCTGAAGTATGTACTGATTAAATCTGTATATTTAGGAGCAATGTTAGACATATATTTGGGAATCTCCTGATATTCACAGGTGGATTAAGGGGTAAATATAGTACTACAACAGTGTCAGTTTGTATAGTACATAAAGTACTGAAAGAGTGGCATAAAAGAATCTACATAGTTACAGACTGGATTTATAGGTTTATGAATTTAAAATTATATAGGGCTTTGGTTGGGGGATACTTGCAGATGAATTGGTTTGAAAAAGACCACCCATGGGGTAGGCACAGGGACACATGCAAGCAGCCAATATGAAGCTGGAGTTCATTACACTAATAGTAGCAATGCACATTTGGGATGACAGACTGTAAAATATGCAGATTTTGTTTAGAGCAGATAACATGGGGATACTTAGTTTATTGAATAATCATCTGCATGAGAAGGCAATGTTAGGTGTTTGTACTAACCGCATGACATGCCATATTGCCATTAGCTTCAGAGCACAGCATATTCAAGGTGTGGACAATTCACTGTCTTCTTTCAGTGGGAATGGTTCAAGAGACTGACGCTAAGGGAAGGCAGGAGACCGTACAAGATTCCAGAGCACTTACAGATATTAATTGTAAAGTGATTTGGGGTATTATAGTAGCAGCTTTACATCCAAGAACTAGGGTAGTATATGGAAACTGCACCTCTAGGTTCATCCTGACAAGAAACAAGTGTATGTCAAACTAAGAAAACGGGACACACCATACCAAGACGGGTGCAGCATGTACCTCGGGGTTCACTAATATGGTGATGGCAAAATGGGAATAGAAATTTATATAACGTTTTACTTTTGTTAAAAAGTGGGGACTATGCAACAGGTTTTGGGATGATATATGCATTGTTTGGTGGGGAACCTGGGATGAGTTGGAAGAATTTATTGTTTATATCAATGGAACTACGTACATTTTGGAGTTTATTTGCAACGTAACTTATGATAAGTCAACCAATAATTTTGTTTATAATGTTGTGTCTTTTGGCTTTTCCCGGTTAGGGGTCACCACAGCGGAACTCTGGTCTGCTAATGATTGGCAGTAGATTTTTACGTGCCGAGTTGCCAGCCCTGATGCACAACCTTCAACAAAGGAATGCCCATTCACGCATGTCTCCACACAGAAGACACTCTAGCTAGCTGAGAATCGAACAGGACAACGTCTTACTGTGAGGCGACAACGCTACCACAGCATATTTATTGAAAATCCACCTTCTCTAACTCCATACTACACTATAGTAGTTGCCATCTTTATTTTTAAAAGAAAGCACTAGAAAAGGGGCAAATGGTGTGATTAGCAAGAATAGTCTAAGTGAACAGTTATTTTTTTAAGGAAAATTGGTGTTTTATTTAATATGTTTGACAAGAGAGATTACCCTATTACTTTTCTCCATTGCATTCAGGAAAAAGTAGTTAACAGACGGATAAAATGCACATAGATTGCTATTTTGGGTTTGAGTATTGAGCAAAGTGAAAATAACAACAAGAAAGTAGAAGACTGTTTTTCGCATGCTATGATTACTATATATTCTTCGGACAGTGGGGCTATTAGGGATATCATTTGCCATAATTGGAATTTTTTTTAAAGTGTATGATATGTTGACGGTCTTAGGAAAAAAAAACATATTTTTAGGAAGGGTATTATGTTGAAAAAGTTAATGGAAAATAAGAAGTGGGGTACTATTAATACCAAAACAAAAAAAGGGCAGCTATAACTGTGGGAATTGCAAACAATGCTGTTTTGTAAAAGAGGGAGAACATATTTACATTAACGACAGGCGGATTACTGGAATAATTGGATATTTTAATTATGTAACCAAAGGGATGGTCTAAGTGGCTACCTGTAAGAAATGTACAGCATTTTACATTGAGAAAACAGAATGGTTATCTTAGAACCAGGATATATGAGCATGAGTATGATGTTAGGAACAAAAATACGTCTAATGCATTATATAGACATATCAACAATTACTCAGATCATGGATTTGTTTTTCAGGTCCTTGAAAAAGTTGAATCAAATGTGAGATAAGGTCCTTGAAAAGTAGTCCTGGAAAAACATGAATTAAAATGGCACTTGATTACTGATGCTGAAAAAAAATGCTGGGACTTAATGACTATTCTTCTGTTATGAATATTCTTAAATTAAAATCATTACAAATACAGAGTTTGTTTTAAATTACCTATTTTTATATTATATATTAAATTTTGTGTAGATGTCTTTGTACTAGGTTTAACAGTATTTTACAAGGTATTTTATGAAAAGGTTGTTGTTTCTCTAAGTAAGGATCATGTGACTTAATATGGGCATTTAAAAGGAGACGTGTGACTAATTAATTTGATTCTGAAGAAGTCTGTATTGTAAGATGAAAGTGATTAATCTATTTTTCATTAAGCCGTGTAGTTTATTTATTTTGTGGTTGTTTCCATGCTTGGTGTGGTGTACCCTGTTTTCTCAGTTCATCAGGACAAGGACAGTCAGCTGGTAAATAAATAACTAGTGTCAGTGGAGAAGTTATTATGGTTTATTACTAGTCTATAAGATAAATGGGTTTATTATTGCATGGCAATGACCCACAAAGCTGCAATCAGTTGGTACTAGAAAGCCTGGATGAATGGACACTGCTCTGACATTTTCAGTGTGGAAAATGTTACAAGGGTAGGCTGAGGTGGAGTTCAGGGGATAGGCTGAGTACTTATCCCTGGGTTCTAACTAATTGAGGTTTCTATGGGGGGCACTGGGGAATGCATGCAGCTCAATGTATGATGCTTTGTTTGTCACTCTAGTGTATTTACCAGACTTTGTGGTGCATATAGGACATCAGAGATAAGGAAGTGTAGTAACACATGTAGCTACTCTGGGAGTTGAGGACAATGATGTCAGCAGTGACATAGATTGCATTTGGGTACATGTTAAGAAAAGTAATGTAAATCAGGAGGGGAGAAGGATGTGGCAAATATCAGGGGTCCCATTTGGCACTGAATGGGACATAAATGAACTGATTGGGACCTTTATGCTTGTGCAGCCAGTGGGAATTGCAGTAGTTAAGCTACAAATGATCTGCCTGGTCAACTGTCTTGTAATAACCTATGAATCTATGAACTCTAGATGCTCTCTTGTATCATGGAGATTGTTCACACTTATCCATTTATAACTTTAGAGCATTCTTAAAGAAATCTTCAGATGCCTGGGCCTAGAACAGCAATGCACTGTTATATCATTCCTTTAGGATTGGAGCAACTGCATATGCACATGTTAGAGGAGCTTCAGTAAAATAAATAATGCAGTTAGGCAGAGGGAAATCACATCCTGTAAGCAATATGTTATATCCCAAATGATCTAATCAATATTTGTTTTGCAAATGCCAAATTGGGATGACTAGAGAACAATTAAATTAGACATTTGTTTACTGTCATGCAGGTCATGAGCCTTTTGAGCCATGGTTATGTAACATAGGACTGTGTCAGCAGCTGGCATAAATTCAATGACTGTCATTGACAGAACTACAGTAGAAACTTCTACGAGACATTAGGGAGGGTCACTGGGACACTACCAGATCTACACATTATAGTACTATGCATATGGAGTATGGCATTACTGCTTGTAAATTGTTATTAAAAATAAAAATATAAGGCAGTTTGTTGCACATATTACAGAGCTGGCTTAAAGTTAAACTAATCTTGTAGATATCATACAGAGTAAAATCAGGAGAACAACTAAAGACAACATAGCTGTAGAAACAGTTAGTATCCTTAAAAACAGGTTTATCAGAAACACAGCAAACTCATTGGGCAGACCAGTAGTTCAACACGCATACATCATTGTAAAAAGGCTGAGTTGTACAGCCAGGATGGGGTACATTTATCTGAACAAGACACATCAAAGTCTGTACAGGATTTATTAGGACTTAACTGAAATCTTACCAGATGTGCTTAGAAGAAAGGTAAAAGGTCACACTTCCATGGTGGAAGGGCAGTCTTAGAAGGCTAAATTAGTAGAGGGGGCATGGTGAGAGGGATTGCAGGCTCATACAACTTGTCACTCCCTCAATCAGGTAGGCTGCAGCCAACCCCCAGAAACTTGGGGCCCTGACACAGTGGTGGATCCTTATACATTTCATTGCATAGCAGGAAGGCGGTGGGGTGGGGGTGGGGGTGGGGGGGTCTAAGGACTCAGAACCATTGATAACTGCTTAATTTGCAGATTCCTTCAGTTATTTCTGTTGAATGGACTTGATATTGTAAATACTGACTGCATTACATTTGTTACCTGAAGCTTTTCTCCCCGAGCCTCTGCTGAAAAATGGCACCTGTGCTCAGTCGGACTTTTCTGGTAAACAAATGTCAATAAATAAATAAATAGATTAGTTTTCTGGATGAGATGAATTTTATGAGTTCTAGAAACTTTTATTTTTATGAGATAATGATTGTTGTACTGGCCCAATTGATTTTCCTCCATGTCCTGTCCTTTGCATACACATTGTTATTCTGACTGACCCTTATTCATAAAGATTTTTTATTGGTTTTAATTGGCATTTAATACTATCTGGCCTGATAAATGCATGAATGTAGCCATTTCATTCCAAATCAAGTACGTCTGTGGTTGAGTAAGTATAAGTGTGTTTATTTCAACCCAAAGCTAATGCAATTAGGTCAACTGGCTTCTTCTGGATGGAAAACATGCTGGAGGGACAGGTTCATAACCCAGAAACTGCCCATGCTATAGAATAGACTTCCCATACATGTCAAGCAGAGCACCTCACTAGCCTCTTAAAGAGAAATCATGATGAGTGGATGGGAAATAGAAAATTCACCCCAGGGATCACTCCAGTGGCTTTACTTAACAGAGGTACTGGGAACTAAGGTTGCGTGGCAAGATGCCAGGGTAATCCTATGGGCTAGGCTCGTAAAGGCTCCAGAGCCATTAGCCTAGTACACACCTATGAACCTATAATGTGCAAACTGGAGGGGGGAGATCACAGAGAAGGCAGTCCAATAGGATGTGGATGAAGCAGGTGGCAGGCAGGGATGTCCAGATAAGTACTTGATAATTAGAATAGAGATAATAAAGGAGAAGTAGGTAAGCTTAGGCTTTGTACACAGGAAGAAGAGCAGGCAGAAGGCAGAAGAAACCCATCCACCCATCTTCTTAGTAAAAACAAGAAGTATAACTGAGGGAGGCTAGTTTCTTGCTGGCCATCAAGAGCAATCACATTAGGAGTCATGAAGGAATTTCCTGTTTTCACCAAAGTTTTTTTTTTT
>NC_056728.1:278584070-278601570 GCF_019279795.1 Protopterus annectens
CATGCATGTAAGTGCATCACAAGCAGCAGTGTGTGTGTGTAATGCCCCAGTTGCTGTATACTGGTGGCTAGAGAGAACAGAAGCTGGTGGGTAGAGAGTACATCAGTATTGAACCCTGTACCTTGGTTGCAGGTGGCAAGGGCATGAATTCCCTACCCACAACCGTTTGTAAAAAATTTGCAGATTTTTGCCTCATATTTGTTCTGTTCTGTTCCTCATAAAATCTGAGGTTTCAGTATTTTTGTTACCTTACACAGTCAGTAGTGCAGTAGTAGCATTGTTGCCTGACAGCTATAGGTTCTCTGGTTTGATTTTTGGCTGGGGTGCCTTCTGTGTGTAGTCTGCATGTTCTCCCATCTTACAAAGATTTATGTCTGGAGTGTTTCTCCCTGGACCTCTGCTGAAAATTGGCTTTTATTCCAAGTCACACTTTCCTGGTTAACAAATGAATAAAAATAACAGGCATTTGAATTTCAGACTTCATATTCTTCAAAAAGTACATGGTAACACAAAACCTTTTATTCTAGCAATTTTCTAAGTTTATAACATAGGTATTTGAAATTTGTCGCTATTTTTGGGACTGTATTCCCCCATTATTGGCTTCATCCAGGTTTTTTTTGCTAAGGTTGAGAGCTATGGTGAGAACTGAATTCACTGAATATGTTTGGAGGCTGTATTCCCCCATTATTGGCTTTGTTCATGTGTTTTGTGCTAAGAGGTCGACAGCTATGGTGAAAACGGAATTCACTAAATGGTAGCCGTTTAAGTTTCAGTCTTCCTGTCTTTTACAAAACAGATTATTTGGCATAGTGGCATATTGCTGTGACTGTTTTACACAGGGTCCTGGGTTCAATACCTGGCAGTGAAATGTATGATGGTAACACAGCATTTTATTCTAACAACTTTCCAACATTATACAATCAATGTTTAAAATGTGTCCCTGGTTTTTGGGCTTTTGTCCCCCCCCCCCAATAAATTTTGGCTTTTTCCAGATTTCTTGTGCTGCAAAGTTCAGAGATACAGCTGAGTGTCAAGTAGATTTTACAAGAAGCTGAGAGCTGCAGGGGAACATAAGTTTAGTGCTGCTTATGCTGAGCTTGTTTGCATTGTTAATAGCGCAACAGGTAGTCTACTTTCTTTTGATGCAGACGGCTGTGGGCTCTACTCCCACAGTAGGTAGATACATTGCTGATACTCTACTGTGTTGTAAAGGGGGTGGATGCTGCAGTCCTTTTTTGGCGAAGATACCTAGTAACTGTGAACTTGTTATCAGTTTGCCATCCATTCCCTATTGCAATATTACTAGCTTATCATTTTTTAAATGCAACATAGGCAATTTATTCCTCAAGGACAACAAGCACTTTATTTGTAGATGAAACAATGGAATATGAAGTTGTTTGCTAGCAGCAACCTCTTCATTAGTTACAGATTTCTTTAATGTGGAATTATTTAGATGACTTTTACTTCTTCAGAGATTGTGTATATTTACTGATACTGGTGGACTGTAGAAGTTTGAATAGACTTTTATGATGGAAATGTTCTGAATTGGGTAGTTTTGTCATTATTGGTGCGTGCATTTTGTTTCATTGTTTACTGGAAAAATGTTCAAAAGAATAAATTTAAAATGCCGTCTAACAACTGTACTGTATTGTACAAGGAATATAATTTAATACAGTCAGGAAGGTGTATCAAAGAGCATGTGTATGTTTCGTGTGCAAGGGGCCTATGATTTGAAAACAGCCCAAAGTTAATCTTTATCTGCCACTGGCAAAATGTATTTTCTTTGAATGTGGGTTTCAATGAATGAGTTTCAAGGGCAGAGAAGTTTTAATGTTGTCTGTTTTCATTGTGAGACTGCATTGCTTTGTTTAGCAGATGTCTTTGTGTTTGTGCTGTAAAATGCAAAATAAAACTTTCAAATGAAGTCCAAATCATCGTAGAAGTAAAGCAGTATGCTCATTAGTGTTTATGGTAAATGGGGTGAAATAGCCAAGTAATGGTTCATTGGAATGGCTGCAGTGGGGAGGCGCCATTTGACCATGATTTTGTGAGGGGGAAGGGCGGAAAACTCAAAGACAGCCCCGGCTGAACTATACGTCTCAACTGTCCAGATTTTCACAGAATGAATAGATTTTTGCTTTTTATTTTTAGTTTGTTCCTCATAAAATTTGTGGTTTTCTGGCAAGTCATTTAGGAATTAAGTCACTAAATAATGACAGACACTGAGTTTCAGACTTCATAACCTTCAGAAAAATGCATGCTAAAGCAAGACCTGTTATATTCAATGCATTGAAATATATTTTTTCTTCTACACTTCATTTTGTCTTGATTGGACTCTAATAATGCTGGTTTGGCACCCAGGGCAGTGTATTTAATTAAAGTTACAGGTTTTGTGGTTTTGAGCATAGCTCCTCCCCTTTCTAGGTGGCCACACCCCTCCCCATTGACCCCACCCATTCAGCTGTCTCCTGCAGCCCCCCTTTGATTTGAAGTCACCAGCCACCACTGTAAGAGTGTCAGGTACATTTTCTGATTTATGATACCTTCCAGTGACATCAGTACAGCTACTCTGGTTATCATTATAATAAAAATAAGGGGAAATCCAAAGTAATGAAGGTTAATGGTGATTTGACTTGGAAGACAGCATCTTGACAGTTGGGATTATGTGGTTTGATAAAAAGCTTGACAGTTTTCTCACTAGACATGAATAACTAAAGGGTCACTGTAATGTCCTAAGGTGGCTGAAGAAGAGGATATCACCATTAAGAATAAAAAAATTATGATATATGTAAAAACGGTGAATAAATAATAATTGTTGCCTGTCTGTAATAAAAAGTAAATATTTGCTCCATGAAATGCCTTTCATGAGAAGAATAGCTAAATATTCTTATTAATGAGCTACTGATAAAACTATGCATGATAGCCTGATTTTATTAAAAAATACTGATTTTTGTTCTTGGCTATTGTAAGGCTGTGTGCATCAAAAAAATCTCATTTGTATTTCCATGAAGATGGTTTGCACCTGTGCTGTAATACTGTGCACTTTGAGTATATGAAATTTAGTGAACTTGTGTGGACTTTTAGGACTCCACAACAAATGTAGGTTCATAAGAGGTTACTAGGCTAATGGCCTTATTGCCTTTACAAGCCTAGCCATGTAATACCTGTGTTCCCTAATTGACCATTGTTAGATAGCTCCCTAATTGACTATTATTAGATGGCTTGATTGTTTGCAGAGTGAATCTATGATCAGCACCGGCTGCCCCTATCTATGGGGAACATAGGTGCCACCCCAGGGGAGAATATGCGGTCTCCCATCCAGTTGTTCAGGTTGTGCTTAAATAGGGTCATTGTGGAGCTGTAGGAATTGGGAGTTTATTCCAGAGTACTGTCAGCATCTGGGAGATGTATCTGTCTATCCAGTATGTTTTGTTTAAGTCACAGGCTAGGTTGAGATCTCTGGATCGAGTGAGTCTTGTCCCATTTGATTTGCAGTTGACTTCTGTTAAATCTTGAGAAAAACTGGACCCACACAGGAGTCTGAATAATCAAATGGACTATTATTTTTACAGTGCAGCAGAGTCTGCATGTCTTACCTGTGTTTGCCAGGGATTTTTCTGGTGTTCCAGTTTCCTCCCACATTACAAAGACATGCAGTTGGTGGATTGGACACTAAAAGTGGCTGTAGATGTGAGTGCATGTATGTATGTTTGTCTGCGTGTGTGTGTGTGTGTGTGTGTGTGTGTGTGTGTGTGTGTGTGTGTGTGTGTGTGTGTGTGTGTGTGTATGTGTGTGCGTGTGTGTGTGTGTGTGTGTGTGTGAGTGTGCGTCTGTGTGTGAGTGTGCGTCTGTGTGTGAGTGTGCGTCTGTGTGTGAGTGTGCGTCTGTGTGTGTGTGTGTGCGTGCGTGTTTGTGTGTATGTGTGTGTGTGTGTGTGTGTGTGTGTGTGCGCATGCTTGTGTGTGTGTGTGTGTGTGTGTGCGTGTGTGTGTGTGCGCGTGTGTGTGTGGTATGGAAGAACAACTGTGGCAGAGCTAGCAGTGTGAACACTGACTCTAGATGATGGTCACAGTTGATGTGATACCCTGACCCCATGTTCAAAAATGGTAAAAAAGGGGGTTATGGATGGATGGATTATTCTTAGACTAAATTGCATACTGTCACAGGTCTGATAATGAGAGCAGCATGCCTCAAAATAAAACATACAGTGCTTATATTTTTCACGAATCGCAGTTTAGCAGAAGTGTACCCATATGTGTTAAGTTGTCTGTCATGCTTTGTATTTGTATTTCCATTTATGCAGAACTTTTTTCATGCCCTTTTTCATACCGTAGCCTGTATAGCTGTGAATTTTTGGATGTTGTTTTTGTTATTAGTAACAGGGAGTCACATATCTTTGCTTGCTGTCCATCTCCATCACTTTCATAGAATGAGTAAAAGATGTTTGTCAGGGGTATGGGAAACTAAAATTTACTCCAGTCTGTTTCATAATGGGTAACATTAATTAACTTATTAGAGTTCGGTAGCTGTATTACCTTGTTAATAGTGTATCCAAACACTTATGGATGCTATTGATGCGACAACTTTATAATATATAAAATTCCATCTGGGAATAATAATGTTCTAGATTTAATAAGTTCAAGCATGGCTAACAAAGAGATTTCATTACTAGGAATATATTGTATTCTGTGGTTTTGGCAAAGGGCAGCCATTTAACTGTCAGCAATATATATATATGTGTGTGTGTGTGTGTGTGTGTGTGTGTGTGTGTGTGTGTGTGTGTGTGTGTGTGTGTGTATATATATATACATATATATATATATATATATATATATATGTATATATATGTGTGTATATATATATATATGTGTGTGTGTGTCTGTGTATATATGTATATATTTATATACTGTTATCAAGAAAATCATTCTTTAGGGCAGAATAGCAAAGTATTTTATGATATGGCATAAGAAAGTGTGACTTCTTTAAAGAAACAAGTTAACTCTTCCTCAAAGATGCAGGTTAATTAACACTCCCAGTAATTCCAACTCATTAGCATACGAATAGCTAACCAGGTAGACACTGATATTAGAATGAGTGTTGCTGTCTACTAATGCTAAACTATTAAACAAATAAAAGTATATGTTACTTCTAGTTGTATATTCGTATATATATTTTTTATCTGTACTGTTATCATCTGTACTTTGACTACCTGTTCTTTTCTCCCACTGTCCCTCTGCATATGTGCATGATACTAACTAACTCACAGGCCTTACTAGTCAAGGTAGTTGAGATACACGATTGTATCAGTTTTACAATGGGTATGTCTGAAACTGATCCAAGATGTATGTAGTATTTAAATGTTTTCTGTTGCTATGTAATAGTATGTACTATGGTTTTACTTTGCTTAGAGTCTTTGTCTTTTGGTATAGTGCATTGTTGTAAATGGTCTCTGTGGCTGTCCACTTACCCATTAACAAATGTAAAATAAGTAAAATAAATGCATTATAAGTGTATGCAGTTATGGGAAGATATAGGTGGAAAAACAAGCTAAAGTAGTAGGACACGTTAATAAAATTACAGAACAAAAGGGAGAAACTATCAGAATTATATTAAGTAGTAATCTTAGAAAGTTTTTGAATATCCAATCAAAACATAAAAATGAATCAAAAGAATTGAGATTAAATGGGCAGTACAAATCAAAACCAAATGTAACAGCCCTTTCCTAAGGGATACAGCTACAAGGTTAAACAGTATTTAGTCAGAACACACCTGAGGGTATTAGACTGAAAGCCATTTTTTGTTGACAATTGAATCAGCAAAATACTGAAGAAAGGGGCAGGGCTGTTTTTCTGTGGAAACTGAGTATTTTCCTCTTCTGTAGCTTTTGGCAGTCTTTTAATGTGAATAATTCGTTTGATTAGGATATGTTACAGTTGATCGACAGACTGCTGACACCTTCTACACAGATGGTTGTAGCGTTGACAATCTGCTGTGAAAGACATCTTGTCTCTTTTCCTGTGCAGGGGATCCAGGCTTTCCTTGCCAACAATAATATAATCAACTCCAAGACTACACGTTGGGGATAGTATAATCCATGGCTGCTGTAATGTTCGCCGACAATTGTGATGTCTAACTTAAGAGACAGTGTCTCTCAGTGCTATCATTCACCAAGTACTGTTTCTGTGAACCAGTTTTTGCGAAAAAGAAATTCTAACCTTAGCATACTGTATGTATGTATGCTGTTTTTCTTGTTTTTACTTTCTTGGTGTTGCTGTGGAATACTTTCATTTGACCGAAGACACAAAATATTGAATCTCAAAATGTTGAAAACTCAAAATATTGAATACCTATGTAATGCAAGGGAGCAAGCCCCCAGCACCCCCCCGTGCCATATGTGTGGGGGCGGCTACACCCCCACACCCTCTGCTAATTATATATACTAGCTGCAGTATTGCACAACTGTGGGAAAAGGGCAAATTCCCATTTTCGATATTTTAATTTTTCAGGATTTTGTGATTCAATATTTTGAATCTTCGATAAAATTAATGTATCCGTAAGAAATGGTAATTGTATATTTGACTTAAAAAGAATTATGGGGTCTAGTCCTGCTGTATCAGCAGTAATATGGATTCATCAAAAGATGATAACATTTTCAAAATGTTTTATATTTATCTTTGGTTCTATTTTGAACCTTTCCAGCATCATAAACCCTTCCTCTTCCTCTCCCTGCATCCTTGAGATCCCATATAACAGATAGGTGGGTTTCAGATTTTTAGGAGAGATTATTCTTATGGATAACCCATCTTTTGAGGTTGCAGTGAGGGGGAAATGCAAGAGGCTGTGAGGATATCATCCTTGAGGGCTGGTGTTTTTGTTAGTATGTCCTAACTACCCATTAACACAGAGACACCACAACATGCATTATAACCAGTGCTTCAGTTTTTAGTTCTTACATGCATGTTTCCACACTCCCTGCATTGCATGTAGGGATACAAAATATACATTGTCTAGACAACACAGTAACTTTGTTTGTTTGAAAATAGCCCCTGGCCTCCATTAGTGAATGTTTCGGCAACAGGTAAACCTCACACCTTTCCTTGTTTGCAGAGCAGCTCTCTCAGACCACTCAGTCCAGTGCCCAGCTGTTGAGCTGTCTGAGATTAGATATGCCATTCAGATCTAAGTTTTTTGACATTGTAGCAAATCCTGCCTTGCATCAAGAGCACAGTACCACGCCCTGGCATTTTAGTGAAACTAAATATGAACACTGTGTAATAGTCAGTCAGGTGTACATCTGGTTTGTGGATGAAAACACCAGTTAAAGCTGTCAGGGATAGTATCATGTTTGCAATGAGCTATGGTATACTATAAGGAGTAGTTTCTTTTTTGCCTTGATAAAACCAATGGATCATATCTAACAAAATATGCTGATAATTGAAAAAAATGGCTGTGCCATCATACCACAGACAGATTTATTTTATCTTTAGGAGTAACTAACACAATAAGTTGTTGTTCTTCTGATAATTAACATTTACTATTAAGAAACGTGTGTGTTGTTCTGTTTGGCAGACAGCTGTTGCAAGTACATGTACAGTTAGGATTCATAGTTGAAACAGTCAAAATTTGGAGAGTTCAGAACATTAACAGTGAGAAACCTTAACATTTTCAGGGAAATGTTTATTATAAATTTTATTTATTTTACATTTGTTTACTGGGAATGTCCGACTGGGCCAGTGGCCCTTTTTTCAGTGGAGGCCCAGGGAGAAAAGCTCCTTTACAAAAACATATTACCAGAAAACACATTACAGAATAATACAAGAAATATAGGCAGTAAAATAAACTAAACAAATAACTGACCAAAAAAAAAATCTAACAAATATAATTAAAGAGTATCTACCTAAAATGTCTAACTAAAAGATCACTGACTAGCAATCTGACAAATAAGCTAGCATGAAATAACTTGTGCGTCATAGAGAAATGGTTGATCTGTAGCTGAATATTATGGCATAGGTGGTAAATATTTATGAGATGCTTGTATGGTATAAAAGCAAAAAAATAGTTGGCTGTTATTATATTAAGTATTACTTGTTCTAAACAGTGATAGGTAAGGCAATATAGAGATGAAGTACAAGAAGGAGGGAATATGATGCATTATAAAAAACTTGAGATAGGTAGATAGGGATAAAAGGAGTAGTGAACTAGAGGTAGGTAGAGAGAAACTGGAACTCAGTGAGAGCCAGGATAAATAGGAAGTGTAGAATATAGTAAGGGAAAATATATTATGGTTGTAAGATCAAGGAAGGACAGAATAGATCAGCCTGAGTACATAAATGTTTGATGATGTGAGGTATTGCCAGCTATGCTAAGAGAAGTAGGGCAGTGGATGTGTAACATATGCCAGCATAGCCAGCTGGAGTTTTGTAAAGAATTATATGTCATTTGTATATTAAACTGATTTGTACAGGTGCTTGTGTTGAAAATATATTTGTAAAACTGCTTGTGTTAAAAATGCACCAACCATGGGTCCTGCTGGACAGAAAAGAAATACACCTGTATGTTAGACTATATTGTAACTGTTGAAATGACTATATTGCAACAGAGGATACTGAAAGATAAGAGGGTAATCTCAGTCCAGCTAACTTTGAAAAATAGTCTGAAATTAAATTACCTGGTTTAGGCCTTACAGATTACATCTGACATTTCTGATTGCAGCCAGAGATAAAATGTCGTCTGTGAATACCAGGACTAGGATTCCCACTGTATTGCCCTTGGGGGTGAACTAATTGCTACCCTGGAAGGGTGGAAGTTTTGAAATGGTTTTATAGCTTCTACATACTATAACACATATTAGCAAAGCTCTATGTGTGTGTATAGCAACACATATGTGCTAGATTCTGGTTTAGTTTCTAGTGGAGGGGTGGTGGTGTGGGAACCAGAGTCAGATGACCAGATGTATGTGATATCATTCTGTAATCCAGCACTGAACTTATGTTTTAGTACTAGATGAGACAGAAGTCTCAGAGCAGTCTGTTTTTGAAACCTGACTCAGAAGGATCACTCACCCACTTCATCTTGCCTTTCTTTAGTAAGTAACCAGGGAATAGTAATTCCTTAGATCAGTGAGGAAAATATAGTGAGATTAGTTAGGTACTTTTTTTCTGTATCTGTGTGAATCTATCTGTGTTATTTTTAATATTCCTGTGATTGAAACTGTGGTGTTTATTGTAAATAAATATTTAGCATTTTCATGTCATTTTACTATTTGTTATTAAATATTTTTAAACTGTTCATTGTGGCTGGTCTTTTAGAGAATAGTTTAACCTTTGAGAGTACTCATATTTATTTGGTGACACTATGGCCGCTCCTGAAAGCCTTGCTGGATTGGTCAGACACTACTATTTGTATTATTACTAATTTTACTCAGTATAATTGGGTACCCTTGCAAAAGCCATAGAGTAGCTGGCTGTGGAGTGTTTTGGTGGCAGTACCTACCTTATAGTCTGGGCAGAGGGGCATAGCTGGTAAATCTGTGCTAGCCTTTTCCATGTGTGTGTGTGTGTGTGTGTGTGTGTGTGTGTGTGTGTGTGTGTGTGTGTGTGTATGGCCGCTCCTGAAAGCCTTGCTGGATTGGTCAGACACTACTATTTGTATTATTACTAATTTTACTCAGTATAATTGGGTACCCTTGCAAAAGCCATAGAGTAGCTGGCTGTGGAGTGTTTTGGTGGCAGTACCTACCTTATAGTCTGGGCCGAGGGGCATAGCTGGTAAATCTGTGCTAGCCTTTTCCATGTGTGTGTGTGTGTGTGTGTGTGTGTGTGTGTGTGTGTGTGTGTGTGAAAATCAAATTTCAAAGAGTGTATGTGTCAGCTACTTGGAGCAGGGATATAGAGCACTGGTTTCACAGTGAGGGTGGTGGAGGACTTGGCTTGGAACACTTGGCTGAAGACTCAGCCCTGCAACTGTATTGGTGAGGAGTCTTATGGGGGGCCTGGAGAGAGAGAGAGAGAGAAACCTAGCCCCAAGGCTTAGTGTGTCCCCTGTGTGCTCTTAAGGGAAATTGTGCTTGGTGCAGAGAGATGCATCTGGAAATACTGTGTGTATATATTTCTCTTCCAAGTGAATGTCCCTCACCAGTGTCTGTGGTGAGGATGGAGACTCCTTGATCAGTGGCCCAGAGCAGGGACATCACAATGGGTCTATATCACATTATCAAAAGCGCAAAACATCGAACGTCTTTTCATTGATCCCTATTCGTCAGACTCTGAATCCGTTGAATGATTATTTCCTCAAAGGTTTTCCCATGGTAAGTAACCAATGGGCCATCATCGGGGATTTGCCCTTTTGTCCACTGTAGTACGATCCCCGAGTTGGAATATTTAGTTGGGGGTGTGTGGGGGGTACATCCTCACACCAAGGTAGGTTTTAAATTGTGCTGTTTTTGATGCAGTTGGTAGGTTGCCCCACTGGTTATTTACCGTGGAAAAAACTTCAGAGAAATGGTTGTTTAACATATTCAGAGTTAGACGAATAGGGATCAATGAAGAGGCAGTCGATGTTTTGCACTTTTGATGATGTGATGTAGACCCATCACAACATGTAGAATGTAAACATATGTAAATCTGCATGTATACATATAATACATTTAAATATAAATACATTTATATATACATATATATATATATATATATATATATACAGATGTGCACCTGTATACACAACATATACACACACACACACAAAAATGAGTGTGTGTATACACACACACACACTGAAGTATACAGCATGCACTGGAGTCAGTTTCTTTGATTCAGGTACAATTTACAGTGAAGAAATAAATTCTCACTTTCAGTTAAACAAAATCAGCATATTTTTGCTGAAAATAATTATGAGCTCCTTATAGCCAGTTTAGCCTCTCACAAAAATAAATTAGTTTCTGAAAGTCCATCCTTACTGCAGCTTGGGTCAGGTAGTCTTGCAAGTCCCAGCACATCCATACACAGGTTTTGGTACTTCTTAATCATTCACAGTTCAGTTCCTGGCATTCCTGAACACACACAAAAAAAATATGAAGCATACACACACACACACACACACACACACACACACACACACACACACACACACACACACACACACACACACACACACACAGAAAATGTACTAGTTCATACATTCTACTGCAATTGCCATGGGAAATTCTAGACAAGGTTTGTATAGCTTGAGGGTGATTATTTGACTCCTGAAAGATGAAAGCAAAAAAAAGTTTCACTAGAATTGCTTCCCCAGCATATGTTTGTTCTCACCAGAGCATGCTGACACAATTCTGTCCAATTCTTACATAGTTCTAGAAACATAATCTTATCAGTAGATAGTTCCATTTAACTGGTTTGCAAAGGACTTTCTCTCACTACTTTCATGTCTTTCTAATCTATTTGGGCCACTTGGTCACCCTCTCCCCATACACCTCCAAACAATTAGATTTCCAGATGGGATTATTTCTCAGTCTCTGAACCATATTCTCACCTAATCACATGACTTGTACATATTGTTCCCCTGAACCCAGGACTCCCACAACTCTAAATATATTAACTGTGAAGTTACTGAATATCAGGGTCAATAGAATACTTCCTACCCCAAAGTTCAGCAGTTTTGAACTTAGTATTTTGGCAGTACTTGATGTTACAACATTCATAACTTGTTAACAGCACACAAATAAAGTACCATTGAAAGATGTGTGCACTCAGTGAATTCACAGACCCCCGCCCTCCCTCTTGGCCAGTGATCTAAACAGAACAATTAACATTTTAAGGGAAGATACTCTTTCGTCTGAAATAAAATTAGACCAACCATTATTTTATGTGAGAAGAGAAAGAAAAATTTCCCCGTAACAATAGCAACTGATGTATCTCATTTATTGAGGCTTCTTAGCTTGCTAAGCAAACTTTCTTTATTGAGGCTTCGTGAGAAATGCCAAAACTCTAGAACATACTGAGATATGAAGAGGGACTAGTGGAGGAGGCAAGGGAAACACTTTTAAGGACAAGGGCAGAGGGGCACTTTTAAGGTCAGACATGAAATGCCCCCAGAATTCTTATATAGCTCTAGGGGAAATGGAGGGGCCTAGTCAGACTACGTGGCAGTAAAGTACATTCATTTGTATACCATTACATTTCAATAAGTCAGTTATCTTCCCCCTCAGGAGCTATAACTGCACTCCGAACTTTCATAGAATGGTTCCAATGCCATTAGGAATAGGATGAATGAGAAAGAGGCCACACCGTTTTTGTATTTTTGTCTGTCCTGGGTGTCAGGAGGAAACTGGGCAACACCGTGCAAGCCTTTTTAATGTATTCCCTAAGCTGTGGACCAAACCTTTTTCAAAACCCAACAAAACCCTCCCCTTACAATGAGTCACATGTGGCTGTAATGTCCAGTAACAAAACTCAAATCTTTGCACCCATCTATACAGTGTGAAGAAAGAACAGCCATGTCACAGATGCTGTCCAGTCCTGTCCTTGATGAACCATACCTGTGAGTAACCTACAAGCCTTCTAGTGGGAATAAAGGGAGTTAATCTTTTATTAACACTATTACCTAGATTTTTGCAATATAATTTTGCAGGAGCAGTCAGATGGCACCCTACTGAAATGTGAGTGCCGACACACCAAAAAAAAAAAAAAAAAAAAAAAAAGATCATAAATCCAGGAGAAGAGCTAATCTCACACATCTTTCTTCTCCATTAAACTTTTTTTTACAGGGGGGCAAACCCCCTACACCCACCATACTAATATGTACCAACTCTAAAATCGCCATACCTCAGAGAAAAGGGAATATTCTGAGAACCTACAATCTCGGGACTTAGCATACGTAAGCCCATTTTTTCGGCCATTCAGTCTCTGTGTTTTGGGATGCATTCTAGTGGGTCACAACATTTCAAGTATTTACCCAGTAGGTTCTTATTTATCTTGGGCAGCAAGACCACTGCTGTTTCATTTAAGTCTTCTTTTATCAAGCCATCGTGTGCCATCTGATTATACCTTTCAACTGACAGTGGAGCTAGCTGTTTCGGTGACATTTTCTTTGTAAGTAATCTATCTAGTCCAAGGGTTTTGCCATGCTGTATACCCTTAATCAGTTCTGTAGCTTTTTCCATAGTTTTCTATCAATCAGAATTTGGCCTTTCTCTTCAGAGAGCTGGAAAAAGCTACTTTTACAAATTTACTGTTTTCTGTGTCATCTCCATATTTTTTTCTTTTTAAACTGACTTTTATATTATTACCAGAAATGATTTACATCTTGTTAGTGTATTTAGGAGGATAATATGTAAAATTACTCTGTAGTTCTCTTTGACTTTTGAGCACTGGTCCGAAAAGTTGCATTGATTAGTGCAGGAGTGCAGGAAGTCTTAATAGCAAAATGTTTGTTCTCTAGTGTAACTAATTTTTAAAACAGGTATCTTTAATAGCAACACTGAAACTTTTTGCAGGAAAAATGATTGAATTGAAACCTCTTATTATTTTAGAATCAGATATAGTAATAGAACATTTATCAAGGGTGGAGGTGTTAATCTTTGTGATAAATACATTTCTGGTAATGAAGATGCTAATATTAACTGATTTCTAGATTAAGATTGACTGTATTGCTGTAACTGGTAATACAGGAAGACATTTCATGACTCATACAGCTACTTGGAGACCTCCAGACCATCCCCACAGTTGCTTAAGCTGATTGATTTTTTGTGTGCCCTAGATAACAAAATATTCCAAACAGATGACCCAAACCTACCTCATACTGTCTGGAGTAAGACTGTGCCACCTAGTACTAATCACTGTGGAAAATTTCTCTACATTTAGTACTGAATATAATGACAGACTTCTCTTAACATCATGGTATTGGAAATGACTTTAAGCAGCATGTCAAATTATCTGCTTTGGAAAACATAAAAGAGAATATAGAAATAGTTACAATAAAAACAAATACCCAACTATTAATGAGTAAAAGCCCAGGGGTATCTTGGGATTCATTTTATAAATTAAAAAATGGCCATTAGCAAGAAAAACAGTTTATGCAGACTGGTTCTCCACATGCTCAGGAAGTTTTAAGACTTAGTGCAGTTGTCTGCAGAAATGCATTAGGAATCTTGTAGTTGAAGATATCAAGAATTCTGAATGTAGACTGGCCAACATGACTGAGAACAGCAAACGTCAATTCTATGTGTACACCACAAGTGCCAGAAAAAAGTTGTCTTCCAGTTTTTCTTCAGAAGGGAATTAAGATTACTTTTATTATAGAAGCAATTAACTTCTTTGGCAATGAATGTGTTAATGTCTTCAGAATGATAAGTTAGTCCCTGAAAAAGCTCTTGAGTGTATGTTGAAGAAATACTTTATTTCAAGGAAGAATCTGTATTATGTATTTTGGCAACCTTTATTGGTATCAGGGCTCCCGGTGTTGATTTTATAAGTAGTTTTGACTTGTAAGAACTTTTTAGTCTTGCTTAGCCCTCTTATGTTGCCATTTAATACATTTTCTTGATAACAGTGCCATTCCACGGGACAGCAGTGCAGCTCCACATGGCCAAAGTGCAGCTCCACATGGCCGCAGTGCAGTTCCACAGGAACACAGTACAGTTCCACAGGAATATAGTACAGTTCCACAGGGAGCAGTACAGTTCTACACACCTGCAGCACAGTTCTACAGGACAATGGTGCAGCTCCACAGGGTCCACAGGACAGGAAAAGACGATTATTAAATCAATGTATAAGAATAAAGATGGCTAAGGTGGCACAAAAATACAGTTTATTACCTTTTTGTTTAACATTGGAAGAGTCATAACAAAAGCAATTATGAATACCTATCTTTCTTAACTTTGCAGGATGGGTTGTTATTAATGTATTTCAGCATGCTTATCAAAAAGATAGGTCAAGTAACTCATGCATCTTATTCTGCTATAACATAGTCAGCAGGGGATGTTATATAAGGAAACTTTTGTAATGTTTTCACCTTATTCAGTCACAGAATACTGATCAATAAATAAAGCAAAAAAAAATATAGATCAATGCTTTCTTCATGAAGTATTACCCGGATGGCTTAGTGGATCAGCAGCAAAGAATGGAGCATGAAATACAAAGACAAAATGTCAGTGCACATACTCTGCTTATTCATTATTTATGTCTTGGACTGCTTACCAAGTATCTCCCATCTTTCTTGCTTCTCATGCAGATAAAATCAAATTAGGTCACATCACAGCCAACTCTAGGGACACAAGATATTATCAAATACCTGTTAAGAATTCATGTCATTGGACGCAAGTACATACCTTCAATTTGCATGGCAGTAACTTCAAATGTATGTTCTTCAGGGAAAATTAGATTATCTCAAAGTATTACCTTCAGAGAGGCTAACTATGTTTGAGGATTTGGGCATTATACATGGTCATAAGTTGTCGTTCAACCCATAGAGGTGACAACATCTGCAGGAATGAGCTACATTTTGAGATTCTTTTAATATAGAAAACTTGATGTTACAGTAGAATTATTTGGTTTATTACTGAAACCTTGAAACTGCATCCGTCGATTGGCCTCACCGTCAAACCAATATTTTGGAAATTGCAACAGAACAAGTAGGAAACTTGAAACTGAATACATCAACTCCCATAGTTCGAAGTATTCGACATAGCAGGAGGTGACATCAGTCACTCAAGCTGTGCACCATAATGTACCGTGACACTCTTAGAGTCAAGGGTACATCACTTTTAGTATTTTGCAGGGGGGCAAGCCTCCTGCACCCCCACACCTCCTGAAAATGATATATATCAACTCCAAGATCGCACTACAGCGAGGAAATGGGATAATTCCATGTTCCTCACTTAACCGCGATCTCCACTCAAAATTCATAACTCAAATACTCAAACGACACTACCCATACAATGTAGTGTAGTCAATGTATTTTTGTTCGCAAAACTGCCTCTTGGAAAACTGCAAGTCGACATTGTCACTCTCGATTGACTGCAGTTCGCAAATCTTTGTTTAGTTAGGTCCATATTAGAAAGTATAGGTATTCTTTGGTGTCCTTCGGATGACATGTTAAACTGAGACCCCATCTGCTTGAGTTGGTGGTTCAGGTGAATGTAAACTATCCCATGGCACTTATTGAAAAGAACAGGGGAAGTTCCCTGGTGTCCTGCCCACATTTCCCCTTGTCAGTAAGAATACCTGATAAAGTCTCGCATCTTAAGAGGCCATTGACCTAGTGGGACTAATGAGGTCAGTAAAGTATAAATAAATAAATAACAGCACAAATAATCAAGAAGTTGGAAGCTTTAATTAATATGGTATACAGTGAGAGGAAAGAGGCTCTTGGTTTATATTCAACTTAAGTACCGATGATTTAGAAGTGTTATGATCAGTATATTTAAATCCTGTTCTCTCCATTTTAGTTTTGAGTGATAAGGGCTGTATGAGGTATAAGGAAATGATTCACCCAAGTTTAGAGTAAGTATGTATGAAGGTACAAATACTGTTAATATGATTCCCTGAACAAGTGGTAAACAGATGGAACCAGTTACCTGACAACATCAAAAGTTGTTAGAGTATTGAATTATTTAAGAGTAAAGTGGAATTGCAGGATGGTTCTTAATGATTTGTCTTAATGGACAGATATTATGTACACTCTGTCCTTGGTTGAACTTTGAACTTTGAACTTTCTAAATTTCCAAAAAAAAAAACTTTGAATGTGTTGATCACTCTCTGCTAATCAACTGACTACAGCTATGTGGCATTTTTATTACATCTAGATGAAGGTTTAAATGTTATCATTGCAATTAAAAATGTCTTTATTAAATTTAACAACTCTGTTTCTACCATAGACAGACTCATTTGCAGTAGTCCACGAGTGTCTGTATTACACCAAATCTTCTTTGCTATGTTAATAAAGAGTTTTCTGGAAAGCTAGTTAACCTTAATGGTACCATATATGCAAATGGCTGGTAATCTACAGACTTGCTTCCTCAGTCACTGCCATGTAATAATGACTGCAAAACTTCTGTTATTCATTGACTAGGTGCCCCAAATAAATCACAAATTACATGTTTAAACAAAACTAAATCCATGGCATTTAGTATAGGACAAAGATTAACAAAGGCACACCACTTCATCTTAGTGACCTTATTGGCACAATAGATAAGCAAGGTCAACAATTCTAATACTTTGTTGTAGAGTTAGACCCTTCCCCATCATTCATACATAATATCAACAGCATTACAACCAAAGTATTTACTTATTTATTTTTATTTGTGTACCAGGGTTCAGCATTAGTCAACATATGACAAATTGCAGGCTCAGCCTCTGCTGCAAAGGCAACAATCAGTATTTAGTTACATTGAGGTTCACAGAGTGATATAACAAATAAACATTGTATAATCAATAACTGCATATGCACCGTGGTGGTGGTGCTGCGGTAGCGTTGTCGCCTCACAGTAAGACGCTGTCCGGTTCGA